>NW_017257862.1:33331-33562 GCF_001594055.1 Mycetomoellerius zeteki | reverse complement strand
CCCCCATCACGCGAGTTGATCCTCCTTAGTTCTAGTCTTCTTGGCACCATGGATAGGATGAGGGTTATCCTCATCCTATCTCTTTTCTGTCCGTGGTTTCTTTCTCCATGGGAAGGCAGCCATCAAGAGAAAGTCTAGATGCGTTCGGGAAGCCGCTATTAGCGCTATTGAGTCATTCTATCCTTGTTTTACGTCTGAAGGTAAATTTTCACGAGCTGCTCAAACCGGCTG
>NW_017257862.1:30014-33233 GCF_001594055.1 Mycetomoellerius zeteki | reverse complement strand
CTTTCTCTGCTGAACGCAGCCCCTATCTCAGCAGACAATCATAAAACGGTTGCAAAACTGTTGAGTCTGCTGAACGCAGCCAATGACAAAAAGGATCACGTGATTAAAGTGGACGCTTGATATTCGTCAATTTTGACCATATATGTAATATTATTATATTGCTAACGCAGCCTCTTTTTGGGAGTGGGAGTATGCGAAGACAGCGAGATAGGAAATATCGGATCTCTCACTTCCACAATATACTCGAGGGTGATGCGCATGCGCTGTACACTATCTAAGTGAGAGGTAGATATTCGTCTGCATCGTGGTGTTTTCGCCAGGTGTTTTAATTAGCGTTAGCAATGCAGGAGATTACATATATGTATATGATTTTGACCACGTGATCCTTTTTGTCGCTGAAATAGTCTGTTTAAGCAGCTCGTGAAAATTTACCTTAATAAACAATGAAGATAGAGGCTGCGGTCCGCTTGACGCTACAAACGCTTCGAAGCGTTTGAGCGACCAATCAGAACAAAGAATTTTACGAATTGACTAATCAAAGAATGCTTCGAAGCGTTTGTAGCGTCAAGTGGACCGCAGCCAGAATGTAGCGTGACAGATGTAGCGCTAATAGCGACTCTCCGAACGCACCATCCGGCAAAGCAATGTTGAAAAAACTAGGAAAATACTATAGTATACGTAACGTATACTATAATATTTCCCTAGTTTGTCGTATGCGATACTTTTCAAGAATAGAGGCCCTGATAACTCTAAGCTATAAGTTACGTTACGTATATTATAGCAAAAATGCATCCTAAAATTATCTAGGCGTAATTTCCATCGACATCAAGAAGACTAGAATTAAGGAGGATCAACTCATGCCAATAGCGGTAGTGGGGGTGAGGCAAAAAGTGGCGACGGATAACTTCCCCCACTCTTGCGCTTCATTAGTCCTCTCTGTCGCTCTATCGTTCTATAATCGTCACTTTGTCGCTCTTATATCGAACTTTCACACAATGCGCAGTGCCGCTGCACATCGTGTGAATAGCCGCGGACGTTTTTTGACTCACCCCCACCACGCGAGTTGATCCTCCTTAGTTCTAGTCTTCTTGATCGACATCTAGAATGGACCACTGATGGCAATGGTGGGGGTAGAAAGATGATTAGAGTGAGAGGCAGGAATAATAAGATCGTTCTTTCTCTGTTTACTGAAGCCTAATTGGTTGTTGAACTACTGTTGGATTAACAACAACCAATCAGGCTTGGTAATTTCTGAACGCAGCCTTACTATGCGCGGGTTCGATCTCGAGAATTCGCGCATAACAATTGCAATATCGGTAAAAATACCGCAAAAGAATGCCACAGGAGCGGGCATACCCATGAGGGTATCGCTAGTACACTTAAGCAGCCTAAAACAAGCCTACTGCTTTAAAATTTGCAATAGAGTCAATTATAACAATCGTTACCGGATTTTTTTTATATGGAACATTCTAGAATAATATTAAACTATAACGCAGGATTGGGAAATAACGCGTTATTTGTAATGCTGCGTTACCGTTTTCGTTACCTTTTTCAGTAACGATCAGTGGAATTCTGTAACTCGTTATACAGTCGTTATGAGCACATAACGATTGCATAACAAGTTACAGAATTCCACTGTTGCAAGAGTATATAAACAAGGATCCTTTGCGGGTCCCTCGCACTTCGTGGAAATCTATTTTGCAGTAAAAGTTCATAGAGTCACCGCGCTAAGAATCGCAAATTATCGTCGTTCCTGAAAAATAATCAGATTAAATAAATTATCGCCGATCATATTTCTTGCTAATCGTTGTGCGCGTAATATTATCAGAAGTTAGCGTTCAACTCCGTCGTTATTTAAGAGCCTCGCAACTTTGTTCAATCTCAGTTTCTTTTCTTTTATAATTTTCTTTAGTCGTATAACCGTAGAGATTAAGTATTTCTTTTTGTATTATCTAGTGTGTATGAGTTGTTCAAATTCAAGTGGAAATTTATATTAAAGTTTAAATATCAAGTTCAATTGGATCATTTTATCTTTCATTCCACATCAAAGTGTGTTCCTTTGTGCCGTCTGTTGAGTGTTCGTGCGTGAGAGTGCCGGCGTAAAAAAAGCTTAGGATGCCACCCTGCGACGAGCGCTTCCTCGCGCTCCGCTCCTCTCCGCTTACATCCCGAGCGACGCTCCGCTATCTCCCGGCTCCCGCTGCTGTGCGCTAGCACGGTTGCGGTCTCCCCTTAGCTCCCCTTAGCTCCCCGCAACCCTAGCACTTGTGGGAATCGGAAACCAATATTCAGAACGATTTTTAGTAATTATCTTTGTCAACTATTGACTTTTCGACTCAGTTTAATCCGTTCTATCTACACACGAGCGCTTTGTCAAAACTTACAAACATCCTATATAAGGGTATTATTTACTTATTTACTTATTTAAGGGTTGAATATATTTGTGAAATATATTCAACAATTTCATTCTGTATAACGCATAAATAAAATGAAAATGTGCAATATTGTCATTTACTTATTTTCCCATTCCAAGGTTCTTTAATTTCATGTCACAAATACAAGAGAGTAAAACGAAAGGAATATTCAGAAAATAATTTAAAATGAAGAACAATTTAGAATATGAAAGAAATAGAATAGAGAAACTATTTATACATACACACATGCATATATATATATATATACATAAAAAACACACACACACACACACACACACACACACACACACACACACACACACACACACACACACACACACACACACACACACACACATATATATGTATATATACAGAGTGTCACATTACTGACGATAAATATTTTCAAGACAGATTTTTGTAACATTTTAGGTATTCGTATTAGACGAAAAGTCTAATACGAAAATGTTGAAGCTATGGTAGTTTTCAAATGGGAAGATTTTAAAAATTACGAATGACGGAGATAGAATTTCATGCGTTCAAGGATGGCAAGATGTCAGTGTAAAGATGTTGAATTTTGTTTTATCAAAAAACATCAAGTTCAAAGAAGCACCTTCACACTGACCATCTTGCCAATCCTAAGCGCGCGAAATTTTAGCCCGTCATTCATAATTTTTAAATGCTTCCCATTTGGAAATTAGCATAACCTCGATATTTTGGTACTAAATTTTCCGTATTAAGATGTTCTTCAAAAAATCTGTCTTAAAAGTATTTATCATCAGTGATGGGACACCCTGTGTATACA
>NW_017257862.1:0-29356 GCF_001594055.1 Mycetomoellerius zeteki | reverse complement strand
TATATATATATATATATATATATTCATGTATATTTCTTTTAAATATCCTTTTAACATAGAAATTATTTCGGTCCAAGCATTTGTTCGGGTCTAACCCACTGATCGAATTGTTCCGCCGTTATTCCATGTTTTAACGCCGATTCTTTTAGTGTAAGCTTTTCTTTGTGTGCGTATTTTGCAATTGTAGCAGCCTATAAAAAATATAGATATAAATCCTTACAAAAATATTAATTATATATACGAGGTGTTAATTAAGTATGTTGCCGTACTCAACAGAGCGATTCTTTGGTTTATTTCAAGTAAAAAAGTCCATATAAACATGTGTCCTAAAAATGTGTTTAGCTGTTGAGCATGGCAATATACTTAACTAACACCCTGTATATATATAATATGTGTGTGTGTGTGTGTGTGTGTGTGTGTACTATAAGAAACTCCTGTTCCATATTCATCCTAAAGAAACACAAATTTATAAATACCTTATCATAACCAATATGTGGATTCAATGCTGTGACAAGCATCAAACTTTCATTCACGTTTCTTTGTAAATTATCAATATTGGGAACAATGCCAACAACACAATTTTTTGCGAACGAAGAGCAGGCATCGCCTAACAATCTTGCAGATCTCAAAGTGTTCGCAACCATAATCGGTTTAAAAACATTAAGTTCAAAGTGCCCATTACTACCACTGATACTTATTGCCACATGATTACCCATTACTTGACTACACACCATGGTCATTGATTCAGTTTGTGTAGGATTTACTTTTCCAGGCATAATAGAACTTCCAGGTTCATTTTCTGGGAGAGATAATTCTCCTAAACCGCATCTAGGTCCACTTCCAAGGAATCTAATGTCATTTGCGATCTATGCAGATTATATATATAAGCTGTTAGAAGAACACAAATCGGCAAGTTATAAATACAATTTTTAAATAGTTATGTGTATCAATACCTACTTTCATTAGAGAAACAGCTACTGTATTAAAAGCGCCATGTACTTCGACAATTGCATCATGCGCAGCTAGAGCTTCAAATTTATTTGGAGCACAGACAAAGGGTAAACCAGTGAATTGTGCAATTTTTGCAACTGCCTTTTCTGAAAAGCCTTTTCGCGTATTTAATCCAGTTCCAACCGCTGTACCGCCAAGAGCTAATTGATATAATCTTGGGAGTGTATCTTTTACTCTTTTAATACCATATTCAATTTGCGTAGCATATCCTGTAAAAAATTTTAATATTACATATTAGAGATGCGTCCCGTTATGGGCTACAGCGCTTGTAAGCATCGTTCGTTCTTTAATAGATAACAAGGATGAAACTGATTACAGCGTGTAAGCGTAAAAACAAAACACATTCTAAGGCTGTTTTCTTATAACTAACTAATGTACACTTATAAAACCTTAAGATATATATATATATACACACACATGTATATATGTGTTTGATATTTGGCGAAAGCGAGAAAGAAAGTTGTCTAGTGCAGTCTAGTATAGGAATAAAACACAAACCTATTGTATACAGGACTGGGCATGTAGTTAAAACTTTTATTTAAAGCACAGTTTTGGCAGTACAAGTATTTCAGCGGAGCACATGTAAGTATTATGTTGCGACATAACATCAAATACTATTCAATAAAACGGCTACTGTAGCTACAACGATGTCATATTTTTCGAGCAAGTACAAAGAGGCTCTCTAAAAATACAGAAACATCTAAACAATTTGAACAGAGATTCAGGTTATAATGTAAGTAGAATATGGAAGACTGCTCTCTTGATAAATCAAGAAAGTCTCCCTCCTCCCTTCTCCAACATACCCTCGTCTCCTTCTACAGTGTCTGCATAAAGGGAATTCTCCGGAGGAGCAGCTCGGTAACAGTGCGCTCCTTGCTCTGATGAAGTGAACAGCGAGGTTCACGAAACGTAGGCATTAGAAATGGATGAAAACACGCAAATCTTATGGCATTTTTGAAGATAATATCCGTGAAAGCTAAGAAAGCCATAGTATTACGTATTTTGTATTTAAAATCGAAAGATTGAAAGTTTTTTATATTTTGTAATTCAAATAATAAAATTGATTGTCAATGTGTTAGTATTTGAAATACAAAATACAAAATATACTGTCAAGGTGTAGCCACAATAGAAGGAATAAGGAATGACGATTTCAACTTAGAAACTGTGTATTCCGGTATGTCTGATTTCTGATAGGTTGAAATAGTTATTCCTTATTCCTTCTATTGTGGCTGCACTCTCAATCTTTCGTTATTATAATACCAAAGTACAAAATACGAAATATTTTCATGTGCTCCGCTAAAATACAAAATACAATTGTCTTACAAATACTGTTATTTTAATAAAAGTATTTCAAATACATGTCCAGCCCTTATTGTATACATATGAGCGATTCCAAATTAAAATACGAGAGTGGTTCAAATATGATCGAAATTTTTTGTGTGAATACAAATCAACGTAGGTAAATATGCCAACATTGATTTGTATTTATACAAAAAACTTTATTGAGTGAGTGTTTCCTCACGGCCTGAATAGTTGTAATCTCATAACAATGTAGTCATTATTGCGAACAAATTTTGTATAAACTGCATAGTTTAAAGAAGAAACGCTACCGAAAGCGCAAATGCGCAACGGCACTGTGTTCGAACATTGCAACGATTACAGAAACAACTGCTACTAGACCACAACTATACCGCGTCCACGGAGAGATCGACCATGATCCGCACATTTTATGATTAGATTAGGGAACTTGAACGCGTTATTTAGTGCCGCATGTATTATTGTTGTACCCTTGGGTAGCTCCAAGAATATGGTCGTCCTCTTCATGGACGCTATATATCCAGGGCGTAAGCAGACGCCCCTACCTGTTAGTCAGTATAAATACGTCCACGTTCATTTGTATTCAACACAAAAAAGTCTCGTTTACATTTAACCATTCATATAGTTTGCATAAATATAAACCTGAAAATTCTTGACCCAATGTCAATGGTACTGCATCCTGGGTATGTGTTCTACCAATTTTTATAATATCTTTCCATTCGTCTGCTTTATTTTTCAATGCTTTATGTATTTCTTCTAAGCCTGGAATTAATGTTTTATGAATTTCTAAGGCAACAGCTATATGCATAGCTGTTGGAAATGTATCATTGCTACTCTGCGACATATTAACATGATCATTTGGATGTACAGGTTTTTTGGAGCCAAGTTCACCACCAAGTATCTCAATTGCACGATTGGCAATAACCTAAACATTTTAAATACATTTTAAATATGTTAAATCAAATAGTTATTCATAGGACGATCACTTTATTTCACAGGATGATTATATAGTTTAGTATGCTGTTGAAATTAATATTTAACCTCATTGACATTCATGTTAGTTTGTGTGCCAGATCCAGTTTGCCAAATAATTAAGGGAAAGTGATCATTATATAACTTTCCGCTTATTACTTCATCTGCTGCCTTACTAATAGCATCGGCAATTTTAGGATCTAAGTTATATTCTTTATTTACTTCTGCAGCAGCTTTTTTTAATATACCCATAGCTATTATCAGCCTGCACTGTAAAAATAATCATAATTATTTCAAATACGAGAGAGAGAGAGAAGAAAATGTATTAATTAAAAAAAAAAACAAATAGTTTAATTTATCGCTATTGCTTACAGGCATACGTTCAAACGTATCACCAATTGGAAAGTTCATCATTGCTCTAAGAGTTTGTGCACCATAATATTTGTTTGCAGGAACTTTTAATTCTCCAAATGTATCTCTCTCAATTCTATAATTTTTGCTTTCTTGTTCCTGCACATACAAATTATATAGTTATATTCACATTGATAACACTAAAATATATTAAATCATGTACGTATTAGATACTTTTGTAATATAGGTATTCTTATATGTATATATGTATATTGTGTATTTTTATCTTTAATATATTTCATGACAGTAAAACTTATCAGAATTTATAAAGTTGTATTATACACAAATTATCATATAGCAGTTTGTTTTCTGTAGATGTAGTAGTAGTAGTAGTAGTAGTAGTAGTAGTAAAAATACAGGTGGAGCTATGACAGCCGCCTAACATGACCTAGATCGTTAAGGTTCCATACCATTGTCACTCCCTGTTTGTCTCTAAAGATTAGGCGGTTCCAGCCCAGCCCCGTACCATGTACTAGGCTTATGAGATCGCCTATCTTTGCTCCGTCTAGATCCTCAGGCATCAGAAATGTATTGCCTCAGGATCCATATCTCTTGCAGGCAAGCAGAGGGCGCTTTCTATAGATAATCTTTAGATTTTATTTTTCTAAAATCTAAAGATTATCTTTATTTTCTTATTAATTCGAACCATATAGATTTCATTGCTTAAATAAATTAAAAATTCTGCATGTGAAAGTTTTAAAGTAAAAAAACCTAATAGTTTATAAAATATCTCACTTTACATAAGATATTTTCCTCTATATATTCTTCATATAAAAGTATTAAGACAGAGATATAATAAAACTGAATGGTTTTCGAGTTATTTTATATTTTATTCTGGCACATACAGGCATGAAATGTTAAATATTTCGTAAACTATTAATTTTTTGATCATTGTATCTTAATACTTTTACAAACAGAATAATGAGAGAAATCCATTGGTGTAAAAAAACACACAGTTGGTTATTTAAAAAAATTATTCATTTTGTTTACATATTTTTTTAAAGTAACTATAAATTTTCTTTATACTAATTAATTCATTTCATTATTCTGTTCATAAAAGTATTAATATACAATTATCAAAAAATTAATAGTTCACGAAATATTTAATATTTCATGTCAATATGTACCAGAAAAAAGTATAAAATATCTCGTAAATTATTGGTTTTTTTTTATATCTCTACCTTTATACAGAAGAATTAGAGGAATCACAATATGTAAACAAAATCATATAATTATATTATTTAAGAAAATGGTGATGATCTTCATAGCTTTTTAAAGTATTTACCAAGAAAAAAACAAGGTAATCAAAGTTTTCCTCAAAACAAATGTTTCACTTTCATTTGAAACATTCTTTTGTATCATCAGAAATAATCGAAATATTCAAGATGTTCGATTTAAGTGGACACTACTCTGTATATACCTACAGTATGCGTGTGCGTGTGTGTGTGTTGTGTGTGTGTGTTGTGTGTGTGTGTGTAATTTGAAGAAACGAATTTGATCTTTAACCCTAGCTATACACTTTTTTTTTCTTGACATACACACTCGAACCCCTCCATCCATATTTGTCACTGTAACTTCCATAAAAATGGATATATTTCAATTACTTTTTTTTCAATCGATGAAGAATTGATTAAGAAATAAGTCCATAATGTGTAAAAGTCGATAGAATCAAAGAGCTTCGATATACATAGGTTCACAGAAAAAGAAAAGTTAAAGTTTAAAAACACGAAAAGATCTCGATTTAGAAAATTGGACTGGGGTTTTGGGATCCCAGTGTGTAATAGCTATTAAATCTGGAAAGCTATTCTATCTAAAAAACAAATACAACGACAAAATATAAAGATTTCTTGTGATACCATGTAACTTTTATCAAACAGTTTTCTGCTATTTTCAGTTTTAAAAAACAATTAAAAATGTGATAGTAATATTACTTTATCCTTTTATTTACAATATAACAGAACAGAATATTAAAACTATTCACCATTTTATTAGAATTTTGTAAGATGTTAGATGTAATCAGTAATACATTGGCAGAAAGACTGAAGGTTAATAGAATGCAAAAATCTGTCATCTCTGCATGATAAGAATATGTAAGATGTAAGTAAAACGTGTGTGTGTGTGTGTGTGTGTGTGTGTGTGTGTGTGTGTGTGTGTGTGTATGTGCAAAGATATAAAACAGGTACATATAGATATAATTAAAAATTGTATTTTAATGTTTGTACAATATCTTACATATTTGAAAATGTATGCATATTTTTAATATCATAACAATTTATTAAAACAAAATACGTCATTTTTTATAAAAGAAAATTAACGATATACTTTAAAAAAGAATATATGATATTATTACGAATATCTTTAATAAAAATAAAATAAAACGCCAACAAAATTAAAAACCGATGTTTCAACTTTTGGTAAATTTTACCTGTTTGATAAAATTTAAAAGTAAGTAGCAAGATTACTCAATCACATGCACAGATTGCCAGATTTATCTACAGGTAAAATTTATCAAAAGATAGAATGATCGGCCCTTAGAATATTAGTATATAAAATTACGTAAAATCAAGTATTACATAAAAGATATATATGCGCGTGTGCGTGTGTAAACAAGATTAAAATACATTTGTTAAGACTGTCGTGTATATACCTTATTGATCATAGCGACTGTCGAAGTAGACAAATATAATTTTAACGAAGAATAAACCGATAATTTTTTCAATTGACGCAAACTATGATTAGAGAGATGGCACTTCAGTATGTTCAACATCGTTGTTTTCAAAGTTTTGACAATCTATGTTAGAGTGATATTCAGTAAATTTTAAAGAAAAGACATGAGGGGACAGGATAAGAATAACGAACAACAGAGAGAAAGCTGAGAGCGGTTATGGCTGCGTTCGGAAACATCACCCGGGTGCCCCCGTGTATCACCTTATCCTTATTTAACATTGAGTAAACAACAAGGATAAAACGATGCATTGAGGCACTCGGGTAATATTTTTGAACGCAGCCTATGTCTAGAGATCCTAGAGTAGGCTACGTTTCGATGGGTTTCGGAATGCAGCTTGCTCACCGAGCGATTGGTTCTTATTCATAAATCGACAAGTAAGAACCAATGGCTGCGTTCAGCAGAACGTTTGTTTTGCCGATTGGATTGAGATTGCGATTGGTGATTGCGATTACTTTTCAACCAATCAAAGCAAAGCAGTAACCGATTGAAATCCGATTGAGATTAATGACTGCCGTTTAGACAATGCTCTATTTTCTAATCGTTAATCGCAGTTGTCGGCCAATCGTAGCCAATAAAATATTGTGATTTTAATCACGTGATACCAAAGCACATGTGTCTCGATAATACAATATATTAAATTGTAGTCTAAAGTGTCACACTTGATACAAGGATATAAGTTTATGTGTATAATGCCTAGACTGAGTTCTAGACTGAGTTCCAAGAAAAGGTTATGATGTAATCCTTTCTCCTTTCTTCTTGCTATTCATCGATGCATCCAAATTCTCTTGTTGGTATTACTTGCAAGGAGCATAATAATTATCACAATCAATTCTTGCTCGTGCAGTTGCCAATATTTCTTGGCATTTTTTCGATGCTATTTTTCACAGACACAATATATTAGCGGCCACAATTCTTACAATCGTCAGTGTTGGTCAGTGTGATTGAATGATTGTAGATCGCCAATCGCCAATCGCAATCTCAATCCAATCGGTAATCGCTAGTGTGATTACGGCTTAATGTAGAACCAGCTTAATATTAAGTCTGCCGCACACGATGCTTGTTTTCCTGCTGGATTCCTAGCTAGATTAGAATCTTACCATCGTATTGGCCGCGGTACTGATAGTGTCAACATCGTAGCCAATATGGTGGCAAGAATTTATTCTAGCTAGCAATCCAGCAAGAAAACAAGCATTGTGTGCCGCCGGCTTTAGTCAAATATTTATGTTTATAATAGCAAATTTATATCAATTGTCGATAATGTCAGCGGTCTTCAATTACCTCCGGGCCTCTTTTTATACCGCCGAAAATTTACCCAGGGTTGATGGTCTTTAATAGTATTTCATCGGTGGTTGCATGTATAGTGGGTATATCACAAGCATATATAAAATAATACAATAAATTATTTAATAAATTGTTCTATATATGTGTATATCTATATATATATATATATGAAATGTACAATAAAAATGAATGAGTTATAAAAATTTTACACATGTATGTGTGTATGAATGTGTATAGCATTAAAAAAAGAAATAACTAATTCTATTCTAGTTTTTGATTTATCGAATAAGATTTCTATCGTCATCCGTGAAGTGAATATATATGCTCGATAGTTAATAGGCAAATCGCATTTCGCAGAACTAAACGTTAATTGAGTCACAATATGGACAAGGAGGTTAAAAAGGATGAAAAAGGTAATTTTTCAGAAGACATTAGTGTGCGTGTAATTTTTGTCGCAGTCATTTTTTTCAATTATGAAAGAGTGAGAAAAAATATATGAAATTAGTATTATATATATATATAAAATTTCGTTTGTATTTCCGAATGTATTTCCGAAATATTTGTATTTCGAATTTTATATTGAATTATTTGTATTTTATCTATTTTAATATATTAATTCAATGTCATCTGTTTAAAAGCTTGAAATAAGCCATATATGACTCTGTTAAATTTGCATTGCAAACATACGAGCCTTTATACTCTAATTTTATATATATATATATATACACTTTTTTAATTACAATTTAATTTTTAAGTTTTTTCTCGGTATTACATTTGACAATTTAATCTAAAAATAATTGTCTTAGGCTTTTAATAAAATGAAAATTTTATGTCGTAATTATTAAGAACATTTAAAATATATTGCAAAGCTTGTGTGGTTATTGTAGTTTTTTTTATTAAAATAATGTATGTATTTGGAGATCAATTTTCTATTTGTTTCAGATGGTAGTCTAAATGAAGAAAAACAAAACGTTTTATCTAAATCAGAAGTAGAAAATTATTCTGAGATGGAAAAATTACGTAGATATTTAGCTCAAAAATTAAGACTTGTTGACTTGCCAGCAAATGATCACAACAATGAATCACAGCAGTTGGTTCTTTCCAAACTCAATTTAGATGGAATTGTCGAATATATTAAAGAAAACACAAATTGCAAAATCATTACTATGGCAGGTGCTGGAATCTCTACCTGTAAGTATATATTAAAGATATGTATTTTATACATATAATCCAGCAAAGCACACATATAACTCATGTAGATATAATATCACACAAGTGTCAGCTAGAAATGTTACATGTAATGTTATTTGTGATAATAAATATAACTGTACTGGTAACTTCTATGTCAGCAACTTTGAATATATCATTCCTATATCAGAAATATGTCAGTAATATGTTATTACAATGCAATGTAAACATCTTTTTTACATATTTTAATATGTAATACAAAATAGGTGTTTATACAAAATAGGTAATAATAAAAATTGGATATGGTAAAAAGTACAGATGTAACGTTATGTATGTAACATTCAATTTTGAACTGAAAGTGAGTAATCTACATGATTGCGTTGGGGGAAACATTATCCAATAATTTCAATCTGCCATAACTCGTCAGCTTGCGTAAAGAAGCAGGGCAATGTCTTGCGTTACGACGCTGCACTTGTCTTAGCGCCGAGACACTACTATGTTTCTAGGGTTTCAATCATGTAACTTTTTCTCTAGAGTGGAAACGTGAAAAGTGAAAATTTGTGTGCGTGCGTGCGTGCGTGCGCGCGCGCGCGCGCGCGTGTGTGTGTGTGTGTGTGCATATATATACATCATTTTTTTTACAGCTGCTGGAATACCAGATTTTCGGTCTCCATCTAGTGGACTTTATCATAAATTAGATAAGTATAATTTACCCCATCCACAAGCTATTTTCGAATTAGATTTTTTTATGAAGAATCCAGAACCATTTTTCACTCTTGCAAAGGAATTGTTGCCAGAAGGCTTCAAACCTACAATAAGTCATTATTTTATTCGTCTACTGTCGGAGAAAGGTCTGTTGTTACGACATTATACACAGAATATTGATACACTAGAACGTGTAGCTGGATTATCATCTGATAAACTAGTGGAAGCTCATGGAACATTTCATACTGGTCATTGTCTTAAGTGTCGAGCGCCTTATACACTTCTGTGGATGAAAGGTATATTTCCGTAATATTTATATTTTTTGCCTTAATTAGATTTATTTAAAACAAATGGATGAAAATAGTGTAATATAATATAAAAGTCTGTCCATCATGTTGTGTGTGATGTTGCGTATTATCTTATAGATATTCAAAAATTTTTAATTAAAATTTTTTTAATATTTGGAGGATAATGTATTAACTGAATACTATTAAATATATATTGGCTAACTATAGAAAAGAAAATTCAGTGACCTAAGTCTTGATGTTATCGTTGTACATATGTTATCAGTCATGATTTTGAGTAACCTTCAAATAGTTTTCTGCTAGTTTTATTAAAAAGTTTATTAACAAATAAAATAACAAATATATATTAATAACGTTAAGTATTAAATATAACACAACTTGAGGTTTATCAAACATGTGAATATATACATACATTTTTATATATATATATATACATATATTTTTTACAAAGTAGGTAAATACAAGAGTAAGGAAGGAGTAGAGCTCTCTCCCTCTGAAAACATGTTAAATACATTTTTATGTTAATATAATTATCAATATGGCTCAATCAGAATAAATCAATAGTTAAAAGAAGGGCTACGAGCCAGTTATAACATAAAGAATATTTAATAAACTTTCATACATACAAACGTTTCAACACCGATCGGGTCATCTTCAATGTAAACAACAAGTAATAATAAACTTTAACTATTGACATTTTTATGTAATCTAATTTAATTTGAATTTTAATTTGAAAAATTTCTCCCATTTATTTTAAACTTGATAGATGTTACATGTTAAATATATATATATATACAAGTTTGCATTTATATAATAGAAACGAGACATCATTTTTCACATTTTTTTTATAATAACTTTTTAACGAATAACGAACGACGGCCAGTATTCATAGTCGGTTCTTATGTCAAGAACGTTTTAAGTAATGTCTTAAGACGCTAATGCGGCCCTCTGATTGGTTC
This sequence comes from Mycetomoellerius zeteki, assembly GCF_001594055.1. NCBI lineage: Eukaryota > Metazoa > Arthropoda > Insecta > Hymenoptera > Formicidae > Mycetomoellerius > Mycetomoellerius zeteki. The sequence goes on along the minus strand of NW_017257862.1, from coordinate 18,479 downwards.
GTGACACCTCAAGACAGAACTTAAGACGGTCTTGAATTGACTATGAATACCTTGTAATTTGTTGAAGGTCACTCAGGATCATGACTTTGACAAGATATGTCAAGGTCATTGATGGGCGGTCCCCTAATGTAAATAATTACCAAAAGAAATTTTTGGTTCTATCGAATCCTCTTTGCTTTTGGATCTCATATATAACGTTTGTTTAAATCTTTCTGCATCCAGTAAGTTATGTTATCAAAATGTTAACAATATACTAGCTATTTGTCAACAAATTCAGACCATTGTTGTGACAGATTGGTGTACTAAACTAGTGTTCTGTCAAGAGAACCTGTATAATATGAATGGAATGTATCGTTCAAATAAACGAATTATATGCAGGGTGTTTCTTTTTAATCTAGCCAGGTGAATATTTCAAATGCTGTTGAGTTTATAGAAAAATGTGTCAGACAAAAGTTGTAGAGTGCGAAGGAGGACACAAGATGGTGGCCTTGAGTTTTTGATGAAGGTCAAACTGAAGGTCATTTCAAGATCAACTTTAGTTTTTTTAATGGAATGTAGCATTTTTCATTGCATATTCTGAAAGAGCATAAAATTCTGCGTTAAAGTTGTCTGACACGTTTTTCATGAAAATCCATTTTATTGTAGAAATTTAGCAATTTAAGCAAAAAAATTTGTAAAAAGAATCATGCATCAAGTTGTACATATTCATAAACATTTTTCGTTCTTAGAGTCCCCTTGCCTCTCACGTTCGGGGGTGCTTGATTTACGTGAGTAGTCTGATACGTAGTGAAAGGCAAGGGGACTCACATAAATCAAGCATCCCAATGGGATCAGATTTTCGTCACGTCCACGCCGTTGATTCCGGGTAACTCTAAGAACGAAAAATGTTCATGAACATGTACAACTTGATGCATGATTCTTTTTACGAATTTTTTTGCTTAAATTGCTAAATTTCTACAATAAAATGGATTTTTATGAAAAACGTGTCAGATAACTTTAACGCAGAATTTTATGCTCTTTCAGAATATGCAATGAAAAATACTACATTCCATTAAAAAAACCAAAGTTGACCTTGAAATGACCTTCAGTTTGACCTTCATCAAAAACTCAAGGCCACCATCTTGTGTCCCCCTCTGCACTCTACAACTTTTGTCTGACACATTTTTCTATAAACTCAACAGCATTTGAAATATTCGCCTGGCTAGATTAAAAAGAAACACTGTATAAATGAATAAAGGGTAAATTTCACTTAATCTTTGCAATCAATCTATCATATTAAACTGTTAAAACATTTTGTTATATTTTTATTTGTATTTTGATGACAAAACTTATAACGCATGTCGTTCAAATCTGAATTGAAATTGCCTATCTGGAGTAGTATATAACATTACTATTATAATTAAACATAGGACTGAATTTTTTATTTTAATTAGAAATAAATTATGTAATACATATATATATATATATACATATATATATGCATATATACAACATACACATAACATTTGTTCCAACTCCTAATTAACATTGGCTTTTGGATAGTCTTATAAGAAGTAAGATATTAGTGATTAATTGATAAAATACTGATATACCTGACTTCAAATGATAGAAAAAATAATAGAAGGCATGATACCAAAATGTGAAGAGTGTAATGAAGGTGTTGTAAAACCTGACATAATCTTTTTTGGTGAAACGTTACCCGAACGCTTCCGAGTACTTGCTGATCGAGATTTCATACAAGCTGATCTTTTAATTATCATGGGATCAAGTTTAGTAGTACAACCTTTCGCATCGCTAATAGATAGGTATATATAAATATTAAAAATAATTCGACGAAAATGATAAAAAAAGAAACATATATGCAATTCTGAAAATAATTTTATTTTTAAGAGTACGAAACACTTGTCCTCGTTTACTTATCAACAATGAAAAAGTAGGTACGCAAGATCGTCTATCACGTTTCTTAGGATTACGGCAGGGTTTGGTATTTGATGTCAAGAGTGCACACGGAGGACGCGACGTAGCTTGGTTGGGTGATTGCGACACAGGTTGTCAACTACTAGCGGACAAACTTGGCTGGGGGGTAAAACATTTTTATTCCTGTTGTTTATTCTATATTATTTTATGCACGTTTCAGAATGTGAATTATATATAATGTATGCTTAATAAATATTAAAATCAAATGTAAATTTTTATAACAAAAGATAAAATGTAAGTCATAATTTTAGGATGAATTGCGAGCTCTCATGCAAAGAGAACACGAAAGATTGAAAGTAGAAGATAAAAGTGACAATTAACTGATGTTACTTGAATAATGCTGATTAGTGATGTTTTTCTTTAGAAGGAATAAATAGATTAGCCTTTTATTAATACTATCATTTGAAAAACATGTTAAAAGAATAAAATTTTACTTAAAATAGGTAATAAAAATGGCTAATAGGGGAGACAGCTCCGATGACCCTGAGTAACCTCCACCGGATTTTAGCCATCGCCCGTAATTTATTAAAAAGTTATTAACAAAAGAAATTTGAAAAATGATGTCTCTTTTCTACTATATAAAATAGAAATTTTCTACTTTAAAGTATATTTTACAACTTTCTATGTGAAGAGACTTCCACCCCACCTCCCCCCTGCTTGGGGGCGCACGACTTTCCACGCGAAGCAACTTGGCGAGATGGGATGGAACTCGCTTCGCATGGAAAATCGTGTGCTCCTTGGCAGGGGAGAGGTGGGGTGAGAGTCGCTTCGCGTGGAAGGTTGTAAGATATATTTTAAAGCAAAAAATTTTTATTTTATATAGTAGAAAAAAGATATCATTTTTCAAACTTTTTTTATTAATAACTTTTTAATGAATGACGAACGACGGTTAAAATCTGGTGGAGATTACTCAGGATAATGACTTTGACAACGTATGTCAAGGTCATCGGAGCTGTCTCCCCTATTCGGCACATTTACCTCTTTTTAATAAGTTATTTGATTCTTGTATAAGAAATTCAAATATTGTAAAAATAAATTTTAAATGAAATATTTGAAATTTGAAATAAGAAGAAGATCCTTTTTGACGCTGTATATGTTTAATTCTAGCTTCTGAAATGTATATTGCTAAATAAAGTAAATGATGTCCATAATTTTTTGTACTTTTATAACATTTCCTTCTATCAACAAAATTACTGAACGTCTAAGGTAAATATTTTTGAGTGTGTGTATATATATAAATATTTTTTAGAGTAAATATATTTGAGTGTATATTTAGTTACAGTAGAATACGTTGTGAATTTATTAAAGTAATATCTTTTGATATTTATTTTAATGTAAATGGTTTAATAATAACTTCATTAACTTCTCGTTGATGCATTTGTCCATCTCCAACAGCTGGTGATGCCATTGATTCTCGACCACAATATCTCAACTGAAAATGATAAAGTTATTATGTCATAAAAAGTAAATGACAAAATATGCACTTATTTAAATTTTTTAAATAAAAAATTAAAATAAATGAATGTCAATGTCAGTGTTATCATTAGTCCTATTTGTTCTACTTATTCATTTTAAGTGATTTTTTAGTAAATTTGTCAACTAACGAGTGTGATATCAATAAAGATATTTTCCTGTAAAATGATTTGATCTCGCACTTTCTCGAACCTCGACTCCGGCAAACGAATTCCCGCGAGAAAAGCGTACCGTCACATACAAACCTACATAGGCTGCGTTCGAAAATGTCTAATGTTAAAGAAGGACAGATGACGAATCCGAAGCATCGGAGACATCCGAGTGACGTTACCGAACGCGGCCATAATAATTAATTTTTGTTTTTTTAATTTAATACCTGTCGTCCACACAAATTTTCAAAACGTGGTTTAATAAAACACCATGCGCCCATGTTTCGTGGTTCTTCTTGGCTCCAAATAAAAGCTGAAAATAGAAATATTTATTTAGAAATGGTCCGTTTTTTATATTAACGGTATCTCTTTTTTTATATTAGTGATTTAGTTTTAAGAGTTTTGCAAGAGATGGCACTAATGTCAGTGTTGTCGTAAAGTCACTAGGAATGCGTTCCGAGTTGCGCATGATGTATCATTTGAACCTTCTTTATTATTTGGTGAACAACAAGGATAAATGATGCATCATGCGCTTCATGCGTAACTCGCAACGCACTCTAGATCTATAAAGTAGCGCAATTAATTTCAGAAATGTTACGTCAAAATGGCCGAAGTGCACATAGTACACGATTCCAAACATGATGGTTTGGTGGTTCATCTTTTAAACTGTACTTACATGTCCTTTCGTGCACTTTCATGCACTAAACTTCTACAGCAAATAAATCCGTACTAAACTAAAGAACACTTAAATTAAGCATTCGTACATATTCTTTCGGTCATAAATAAACTAATTACAATTCCAAAACATTGATTTACGTACTTGGTTTTATTTTCCTAAATAAAGTACATATATACAAATATATGCATAAATTCGAAATGATCACGTTTTGCATCAAAATGAATGCGAGTTTGCGGTACTTTATAGATCTAGTGACTTGTTGCCGAAGATATTCCAATCGCACCTATTGTTTTTTAATGCTTTACTATTAATATGCATCTTTCCTATTGGTTGACGTTACACGTTCTATTAATAGGAGAGCACAAAATGCCATTAATCCAACCCAGATTGGTGCAAACCCGATCGTGCCGAAAACGCTATATTACTCCATGATTTAATGAAGTTAGTCCTTTATTAACGATAGATGCAGTAAATATCGTGTTTATACCATTTAAAAAATGAAGTTTCGTAAAGAGCATTTTCGACATGGCGCGTTGCTTTTGTTTTTTAATCAGAAGAAAACTACGGTTAAAGAAAGATAGGAGGAAAAAGTTATACAAAACGAAGGAAAATATTTTGATTAAGATATTCATTCATTACCTGGTTTAAATAAATCAGTTTTTGAGAAAAAAACTAAATTCTTCAAAAACTAAAAACTTCAAAACTAAATCACACTCCTAATATAATATTTTATATTTGATTCTATCAATAATAACAATAGCTGCGTTCAGCAGACTCAATAGTTTTGCAACCGTTTTATGATTATCTGCTGAGATAGGACCATTCTTCTAGATCTAAAAGTATGATCCAATTAGCGCGAAGGAAACTTCCAACAGTTGCAAAACAAACGTTCTACTGAACGCAGCCATTATTTCTACTTACTCTGCGCATGTTTATATTTTGCAATTTCTTCTAGTAACTCATGAACAGGAAATGGACATAAACTTTCTATTCTAATGATAGCTACATTCTTGTCTCCAGAAGTTTCTCGATAGTTGTTAAGTGCATAATAGTGTTTTCCACTGACTAAAATGATCTTAGTAACGTTACATTTTTCTACTCTATCATCTCCTGTAAAATATTTGTATATATACATATATTATATATATATATATATTTTGTACATATAATACATATACAGGGTGAATCAGAATAGTCGAACCAGTTTTTTGTCCTATGAAAAAATTATCGACCTCATCTAATTATCGACTTAGCAGTACAGATCGGATGTGTATGTACAGATCTTCGTACAATAAAAATAAAATCTTGTAACAATTTTCACAACTCCACGTCAAATGAGCTTGTTTTCGCGCTCAGACCAGCAATTCGCACGATGTTATCCACGCATCTGATTTGTATCGTCATTGTCGTCCAGCGTCATCGTCGTTGTGTCGTCGCGTTTAGAGACCAGGTATTGACGGCACCCGTCGCAGAACTGACGGCGATTCCGGTATCATTGTTTAGAGACCCTCTAATCAGAGTCGCGACATGAGAAAAAGAGACTCTAGTTAAAGACTCTCATCACGGTCTTTTTCCCTTAAGGGAAAACTTAAGGGAACTCTAGTTTCAGCAAAATCACACGAAAGAGAGAGGAATACATTGTGTCTCTTTCTAACCTTGATAGTTTCTCGTGAATCGTGATACATCTTTCTGCTCTTGAAGATTAGTACGACTTATTAGAAGATTAATAAAAATAATTGCAAAATGGTTGGGTGTACAGCCCCATTTTGCACTAATTCTGCAGCGAAAGGCTACGTAATGAAAATATTTCCGCGTGATGCTAAACGTCGAACATTATGGGCAACAAATGTTGGAAAAAATAGGACACCAACGAAAAATGCATATCTCTGATAAAAATGCATAACTTTGATAAAAAAAAGATAAAACATAATTTTTTTAGTAAGCATTAGTTCCACGTATAATGTGAGAAATCTATCTAGTAATAACTTTAAAATGTTTAATCTTGTTTTGTGTTTGATTTTAACAATAATGATTTTAACAAATGTATATACTTTGAATAGACGATATCCGTATCGGAACACTAAAAATCGATTAAATCGATTCGAAGTAGACGAAGTTTTTAACCTTGTTAAAAAAAGAAACGATTCTTTGTAAAGGTATCGGTTTAAAATGGCACCATCTTGGTTGGAAAAATTGATTTTTTGCAAAATAGGTTAATTTGCGAACGAATTTTAGCGCATCGATACGCGCATCGCCCATTCCTACAATATAGACATTCGAATATAAGCGGGAATTGTTGAAAAATGGCGGACCAATCAAAACTGGCTGTCTGATGTCGCGACTCTGATTAGAGGGTGTCTACTCGCGTTATTTATCGTGTTTCTCTCTCTCACTCTGTCTCTGTTGGTCTCATGTACATTGGCTGCGTTCAGCAGACTCAACAGTTTTGCAACCGTTTTATGATTGTCTGCTGAGATAGGACCATTCTTCTAGATCTAAAAGTATGATCCAATTAGCGCGAAGGAAACTTACAACAGTTGCAAAACAAACGTTCTGCTGAACGCACCCATTGATAGTTATTAATGGCTGCGTTCAGCAGACTCAACAGTTTTGCAACCGTTTTATGATTGTCTGCTGAGATAGGACCATTCTTCTAGATCTAAAAGTATGATCCAATTAGCGCGAAGGAAACTTACAACAGCTGCAAAACAAACGTTCTGCTGAACGCACACAATGTTGCTTATTTTAATGTAATATATTTGAATGAAGGCATTGTGAAAGGTAGTTTAAGGAGATCCTAAAGCCGTTCGTATTATCGATTTATCATAATTTTTGTTAAATAATTACTTTTTACCTTTTTTACAGATTCAAAAATCCTTTTCCAGGATTAAAGTATACGCATTAATACGTGTCTGTAAGGTGTAGTTTGCGCCAAGAACGACAAAACATTTTTCTTAAGATTTCAATTTCGAAATTTTTTGTCGTTCTCGGAATAAATTCCACCTTATAGACACATATTAATGGTTGCGTTCAGCAGAAAAAGCAGCTTTGCAACTTGTAAAATTCTTTAATAAGATTGGTCTTGCCCTTAGTTTCTCACTGGATCTAAATGTATAAACCAATCATATTCAAGAATTTTACAACAGCTGCTTTTTTTGCTGAACGCAGCCAATGGCTGCGTTCAGCAGACTCAACAGTTTTGCAACCGTTTTATGATTGTCTGCTGAGATAGGAACATTCTTCTAGATCTAAAAGTATGATCCAATTAGCGCGAAGGAAATTTCCAACAGTTGCAAAACAAACGTTCTGCTGAACGCAGCCATTGTGTATATTTTAATCTTGAAAAAGGATTTTCGAATCTGTAAAAAGGGAAAAAAGTAATTGTTATACAAAAAATACGACTTTAATTTTGGAAAATCTTTTTTGTTAGGCCTTCGATCATAATTTCGCAAATTCAGGACTGTTTGTGCATGTCATACGCTTCCGGCGAGGGAACATTTGGTACGTACAACCTATAGAATTTCTGCACTAAAGGAATTATAACCTGAGGTGACAGCTGTGAGAGCTGAAATCAAGTGGATTTTTTCTCCGATTTTCTGGTCAAATTTAATGTGGCCGGTGTTTTTTTTGTGCGCACTTTTATCGTGTAAAAGGATTTAGTGATCTATAAAGCCAATTCGGAGAAATTGGCAATCTGCAATTGTCGGTAATTCCTGTTGGTTTAGGATCCCCTTAATGGATAAAATGCTTTACATGTATGTATGCAAAACGAAACTAAAGATGAAATATAACATACCAATAATAGTTTTGAAGTTCGTTCGAAGTTCAAAATCCGATAAAGGTGATACTGCTGCCGGATGACGTAATAAAATTTTAGGTGCTATTACGATCAGAGGTTTTCGATAATCCCTTATCATCTATAAATTAATTTTGTAGGTATTTTGAATTTTATTTAAATATTTAAATTGTCACTTAGAAATCGCAAATATTTAAACCTTTTCTTTTTATATTAATTCTTTTATACTATCTGAATTCTTTCTCTTACCTGTCTTCTTAATAAATGGAAATATTGTGCTGGTTCACTGGGATTCACAATATGTATATTAACATCATCACCGTCGACACCGTTTTCCTTACTGTTCGTTAATTGTAAAAATCTTTCAAGTCTGCAACTACTATGTTCCGGCCCAGCACCGTCATATCCATGTGGTAAAAGCATTGTTAGACCGCTACTTAGCATCCACTTTGCTTCTCCATTCGTTATATATGTGTCAATAATGATTTGTGCTCCATTGACAAAATCTCCAAATTGAGCTTCCCAAATAGGCAATGTAAACGGTGACGCTATACTCATACCATATTCGAAACCTAGTACAGCTTCTTCAGATAGAATGCTGTTAGCTATCTCTAATTTGCCAGTTTGATTATCAACCATGGAATTCAGCGGAATAAAAATAGCTAAAAATTTATATCTGTATAATAACAATACTTTTAATGGACGTATATATGTATATGTAAAAAAATAATAACATTAATAAGTATAAATTGTGTAAATATTTTTATGTAAATATTTAGTATTTGATTACGTATCACACCTCCTGTAGATTGATCAACGAGCATCGCGTGCCTCTGTGAAAAAGTGCCACGGCCTACATCCTGTCCACTTATTCTTACGTTATATCCTTGATATAATAAAGAACCGATGGCTAATGCTTCAGCAGTTGACCAATCCAATGCGTTACCGCTTTCGATCTTTTTTAGACGATTTTGGACATGATTCTTTAATAATTGTGGATGAATAGCCTACATTATAAAATATAATTATTGACGTTAAAATGACTACAGCTTGTTATCTGGGATATGTAGCAGTTATGAATATGATATGCGAGTTGAATACATAATTCTATTCTTACAAAATTTGGTGGCACTTGAACACTTTTTTCTCCGACGAAATGTAGCAAGCCTAGTTCAACACCAGTATCCCATTGCGTTATATTAGCTTCAGCTTGCTTCATTTTCGCCCATCTTCCGGCATAAACGGTTGACAGTCTTGATGCGTCCTTCGAAGATTCTTTCAGAGTCTTATTCAACCACGTTATGTGATTGTCGATGATATTTTCAACGTTTTCTCGAGTAAGAATGTTGACGTCTACTAACTTATCTGCATATCGATCTGGTACAGATCTGTATTAAAAGAGAAATTCATATTATTTCGTGATTATTATAGACTCTTTGTAATTATTGTATAATTTATTTAAAAAAATGATGAAGTATTAATTTATTTCCACACAGCACTTTATCCTGAGAATGTTCCAAATTAGTCCTGATTTTCAAACGATATCCCAGGGACGTCTCAGTAAGTAAATAATATCTAAGATGTCCAATAAAAAAGATATCGTGAGATATCTTGTGAACATTCAAGGACTATGACAGGCTATCTTTTATACATTGTATCACAGACAGTACAGTCATCTTTAAAACACCTTATGTTCCGATTTTGGACGACTTACGCATGATTTTGTATAATTTTATACATGAGGGGGTTAGTGATTGTAGGATCATCTAGTTCATTGTGACCCCATCTTCTGAAACAATTTAAATCAACAAACACATCCTTTCTGAAACGTCTTTGATATTTAAAGGCTATTTTTGCAGCTCGTACAACCATCTACAAAATATTTTTAAATTATTACAAGTAAAAATTCACTATTAGCAAATATTAGTATTTTACTTCGAAGTTATACCTCAGGATTGTCACCGTTTACATGAACTACAGGTGCAGATATAGTTTTCGCTAAATCTGTGCAATATCTTGACGATCGACTCCTTGAAGGTGGAGTTGTGAAACCTAATTGATTATTAATTATTAAATGAATTGTACCACCAATTTCAAAATGTGGCGTTTTGCTTAAAACTAAGCATTCCTGATTAATTCCCTGTCCTGGATAGGCAGCATCTCCATGTACCTGAACATTTTAAATATTAAATAATAATGTAAATAGACACACATTTTGAAATATAATAGAGAAATAACACACCACAATTTAATAAAAAATTCAAAAAGAACTATCTTTTACATTTTTTTTTATAAGACAAGTTTTTCATTAATATAAGTTTTTAAAACCTGTATTAATGAGAAACTTTTTTTTTATTAGCCATTAACATATAGCATCTATAATCTTACCTGAATGTTTATTGCTTTATCACTCCATATTGCATCTTCATTATCGCTGTACGCGGCTTCTTTAATCGTCTGCATAACTCCTCGTGTTTTTCCCATCGATACGGGATTTACTACTTCTAAATGCGATGGATTTCGAAGCATGGTTACGTGAAGACCCTTTTCACCTATGTTAAGATCAGTAGAGCTTATGAGGTGACTAATTACATCTCCAGTACATCTGGTCGCATCCGGAAATTCAGAAAGTCCTCGTAATTTGCGAAATAATTTCTCTGGTGGAAAGTTTAGTAGTCCCGTTAATAAATTAAGGCGGCCGCGGTGTGCAGCGCAAATAATTACGTGTTCCAAATTATCTAGAGAAATAACGTTGCAGATAAATAAACTTTTACGTAATGAATGGTATTGTTACTAAATAACATTATGGTTTACATTCACAGCTTACCTTCAACCATGCATTTTGCATATAATTTACGTTATATAAATAACTAGGCCTTATGTGCTTCTAATAAGTTTTGCGATCTTTTCTAATTCTTTTACTAAGTCCAAAGTTGAGATTTAATGGTCACATTAAAAAAAGAGAACATTTTTCTAAGATAATAAAAAATATGAGACATTTTCAAATATTTATGTAAAAATTTAAAAAGAATAGCATTCCTGGAGTAGGAATGTTACTCATCCATACGACAAGGAAATCAGGTATTTCAGACCACCCGTATACCACACCCTTTGCAGGATAATCGTAAAAGTGTTCAGACAAAAGTTGTGGAGTTTAAAAAGATCTATTTATCAGTTGAGATCTTATCAATTGACCTTAGGTTGTGTCGCCAAGGTCAGGTCCAGATCACGTCGATTTTTTAAAATGGAACACCCTATTTTAGATTCCCGAATCTAATTTAGATTCCAGCCTGACTCGTCTCTCACACCAAAAAGAAAAACGGGGTAAAGCGTTCTCTTTGTCTCGACCGAGTGTTTCCGCCTATGTTCCAAATTTACTGCCAGCATTGAAAATGCTAGTTTACGTCACGTGCACTATAGATTTTCAGTACCGACAATCAATTTTGGAACACAGCCCTCGATTAGCGGTTGCAGTTTATCTTTCTACTAGCTTCGGCAGGAAAACAAAGGTAGAGTGTTCTCCGCCTCTATCGATCGTTCATGGTAGCCGCTACCGCTAAAGGTAATAGAAAGAAATAATAAGTCAGGAGACACGGTAGTATCTCGGCGCTAAGTCAAGTAATTTACAACGCATCGACGAGTTACTTTTCCTGTTACAATAACGAATAAAAGTAACTATCATAGTTACAAATAAATAGATACTGTTTTCAGTAATGAGTGACTTTTCCAATCGGTTACAAATAACGTTCGACTTTCCCAACTCTGGTATTATCATTGCTGAACCTGGATTAAAGTTTTGAGATCGCGTCAACCGTAGCTAGCTCTCCTCACTACACCTCATCACCCACCGACGCGCCCGCGTCGTCGCTCGCCACGGCTTCGAGCGAGGTACGTCGATCGGCGGATAATCCAAACTCTAATCATTATCGTCATAAAAATTCACAATGTCATTAACAAAATTGTTATTATAAAAAAGTACTCATAAAAAGTAACGACGTTGCATAAGTAACGCGTACTTCTATTCCCTGGTTATGTATTGTATTGTATATACATATACTATATATATATATATACATATATAATACGTTAATATAAAAGTAACATTGGCTGCGTGCAGCAGAAAAAACTAATCAGTTAGCGCTTAGTGATTACTTAATGCGATTGGTTCTTTTCTTCACAATATCTAAGTGTAGGAAACAATCGTATTAAAGAACCACTAAGCGCTAACTGATTAGTTTTCTCTGTTGAACGCAGCTTTTGATTCATATAATTTTATGTTGCTCTAAAACTTTTTTTTAAGAAAAAGAGAAAGGTATACTCAATTAGGCCATTTTGTGTATGTATGTATGTACAATATGACTTCATGCTACCTTTTTCTTAAAATTTTCACTGCATCCATGCAAATATTAAGTTTTTTTTTTCAATTCTTTGGACTTAAAAAAGATCAGGAAAAAATCGCAAAGTTTAGGTCATAGAATCCGGTTACCTTATAATAATATATAATAAATATAATTTAAATACTTGTAAATAATTTCAACTTGTACATATAAAAATATTATACATACTATACATATTTTTTATAAATAAAAACTTAGGAAGAATTGCCAATGTGAGCCTACGCAAGATATTTTATATCTATTATAATAATGATTCGAATATTCAAAAATTTTTTATATACTTGGTATCATATTTCAGAAAAAATCTAGAAGAAAATTAATTAATTAAATATTTGTTAATTACCAAAGGTACATAGTTTGAAAAGCTCATGAAAGAAAGCCATCATACTCTCGGCTCCTTCTCCTCCATATCTTTTTAAACTGACAAACTTTATGGCCAGAAAGTTATCAAAAACTTGACTTTTGAGCATTTCCGTGGCTATCGTTTTACGTGTTTCATTATTTAATGGTTCGGCTAAAACTCTTTCTACAGTTTCGGCAAACCATTCCCTCTCTTCTTCCGTCTACTCGAAATAAAAATTTCCTTATTAATATTTCGATTATGATTTATCGTCAAAATAGGGGAGAGTTGGCTAAGTTGTACCGACGGTTAAATCTATTGTAATTACTTTTTAAATAACGAAACACTTTTTAAAGTGACGATACAAATGGGACGATAGTAACATTGCTTAAGTATTGTCATTTTTATTTTGAACTTAAGGGATCAAGATTGATAACAATGTATAAATAATAATTAAGCACAAACGTTTCGACCTTAATCAGGTCATTCTCAATATTGAACAAATATTTAAATTAAAACTGATAACGAGAATAACGCAATTATAATACTCGCATGTTACAAAATCTGTTCCTTGAAGTAAGCAGATGCGATAATTCCTGGAAGCAGTCTCATGAACCATAGTTGTAGGTGTTTGTCATAGAAATTACTGAGGCGATCAAATTTCAATATCCTATCACATACGTCGTTAATAAAACTACTCTCAACAATAGAATCAATTATTTAGAACATAGAAATCCATAAAAACGCTTCGTGCCTCTTGTAATAATTGTAATTTATTATTTCAGTACATCAATGCCAAAAATATGACTATAATTATAGTTCAATTTTATGTATCCATATTAACGGAAAGTCTAAGGAATTCAGAGTGGTAATGCTAATAACACTCTCTAATGTTATGGATTAACAATTTGAAACAAAGTGTAAAGATTGTTTTTTGGCGTGAAGAACACGCCAAACATAGATTTAAAAATGAAAAATGATGGCAAAATGATTTGAAGATTCGTTTTATAATATTTAAATTTTTCGTGGAATACAAACATATACAATCCATATCAAACTTCAAACTAAAAATAATATGGTATGTTTTACGCGGGGTCTACACTAGAAGTCGCAGTCTCAACAGTTGCGGGATTCTCTAAACGTTTTATCAACAATGATCGTTACCGTTAACTAACGACAGCAAATGAGAGTCGCGTTTACTTCCAGGACGTCCTGCCATTGGCTGTCACTGGTTAGCGATAGCGACAATCATCGATAAGACGTTTTGAGAATCCTGCTACAGGAGTTGAAAAGTTTCAAGTCGCAAGTGAGAAGAATGATTAACCGTGAATCAATCAACGATTTAAAACCCCACGACAACCTACAAATCTCTTAAAAAACTCTTGTATAAAATATTTGTTTTTATTATTAATATATAATGTGTGTGTGTGTGTGTGTGTGCGCGCGCGCGCGCGCGCGCGTCTATCACAAATACCAATCATATTTATAATTTTCTTAAACCCAGCCAATACTTATCCTTATGGTAGATTTGTTCTTTGTAACTGAATATTCTTAAGAGTTCATATTTATTCTCTTTTTCTTTTCAATATGAAGAAAAAAAGAGGAAAAATGAACTGTGCAAGAAATTCAAAAAACAGCCTTTTATCCACGTATAGCTATGTAATGGATATTATTTTTAAATATGTAAATATCTATTAAATATGGAGGATGGATATTGCATTAGATATCTTATGGATAGTTCTTAAATGTCGAATTTCGGACATTTTATATTTAATGGACGTATAATGGCTGTTTATTAGATTTCGAAGGACATATAATCATGGATGTGATATACATATATCGAATAGATATCTAATCGATATTATTATAAATTCTGTGTAGAAGTAGATAATAAATACTACTCTTCAATAGACGTACGCCATGGTTCATATTGTTTCAATTCGTAATTTTTAAACAAATTAATTTTTAGATAAATTCTTAGATTTTCGTACGTAACTGTGGAATCTTACTGAATTTGTAAATTACCTCGAGATGATTAAATTCAGTTCCAACAGCATCGCTGTAAGTAGCATGCAAAAATTGAATAGCTTCTTCTATTGTTCCTTCATCTTGTCGCGTAAATAAAATTCCTCGAAAACAAACTTTATCCAGTAAATTTAGTCCAAAATTCTTTGGTTGCAATTCAGATAATAACTGTGGTTTGCTAGTAGAAATGGGATTTATGACTGCTTGTTTATGTCCATGAGTTCTATATGCACTGACTAATCTATAAAAATTGCTCTGTCTCGCTCGTTCATCTAGATATTCTTTTAGCACTGAAAAATGAAAATAATAATTACACGTAATGAATTTTTATTTAACATAAATAAAATTCATTTAACATAATGAACAGAATTAAACAAATAAAATCACGTAAAATTGCAAACCTTTTATCACGTGTAAAAATTGCGTGCTTTATTAATATGTATTACACAGAGGGAAAAGATTTGCTATAATTGCGAAAGGATTACAAAACATTTTAATCCATTTTTTACAAAATAAAATAGAATTCGATATATAATTTATTCAATCTCGTTTCAACGTTGCAACAACATTAACAATCAATGGGGAAAAATCAATACCCATACACAGCACCGATTATTGCGGAAAGTTTACAGAAATGTTTCAACCTTTCACGTCTCATGTGCAACAATTCTGAAAGGATTCTGCAATATGTTATATGAAATGTTTTAACAGAAATGTTTCTAAGATCTATTATATGCAATAAATTGAAAAACATTTCAACAGAACAAAAAATTATCATGATGTTGAAATGGCTCCAAAATATTTACTAAAAGTTACTTTTTTGTGCAATCACGATTCAGTTCAGTCATTTTGATGTTATTGTGAATTGTTCTACTTTAATTGCGAAAAACTTTTGTATATGAATAATATGATATTGCGTGGAAACTGCAAGTGTGATTTTTTAATAGTGTTTATGTATAAGTGCTTATACATATGAAATATGAATAATTAATCAAAATAGTTGGCGGTATAATTACTATTTTTTAAAAATACTTTAAATGTTTATTTCAATAAGTTTTGTAATCTGTGTAAACAGATTATAAAACTCTTAAAAAATTTTAAGTTCTCCAGAAATGTACACTAGCTCAGACAAGAAACAGACCTTTAATATCTCGAGAATGAGCAGGACAAAAACGTTTCACGTAAATACTTGTATAACAAAAAAAATTAAATTCAACATTATTTTTAATTTTTCAATAAGACTTACCTTCAAAGTGCCTCCTTTGACTCCGCTTATATCCATAAACACCATTTTTGCTATGATATGATTTGATACAGTAGGGCAACCATTTCAATCTAAAGTCTGGGTTGCGTTTTCCCATCATAAATCTTTCTATCAGGTACATTATGTGAATGGTTTTAATGACAATTGTAGGCTAAATTGTAAACGTGAAGCTCTTCCGTCGATCTTTACTAACAAGATTAGTCTCCCCTCCTCTGTGACGTCCTTCCTTATGTTATACATGTATACTGTACATTACATGCTATTTCAACGCTTGTTGAGTTCCTTATCTGTTTATGTTTCTTATCTGTGTGTATGTGTTTCGTTTAGATTATCTTTCTCAAAAATACATATAACTCATTACTGCGTTCATCAGTTTTGCTATTATATACTCTTGTTTGTTACACAGATAAATACTAAAATATCAAATGTCTACTTTGTATTAGCTATAAAGAAAGCAATTAAATTTTAATATTTCTAGATTCGATTTGCAGGAAACTTTTTTAAATAATAAGAATCTTATTTTAATTTAGACTGTACATGTGAGAACACAACCAATACGAACTAGAAATTAAATGTCTATAATGGTTGACTGATAGAAACTTTTTTTTTTAAACTAGAAATATTGAAATTTAACAGTTTTTTTTCATATCTAATACACAGCCGATATTTAATATTTATCTGTGTAACAAACGAGAGTAATGGCAAGACCGATGGCGCACCAATGAGTTTTGTATATTTTAGAGAAAGATAGTGTAACGTCCGCCGAGAAAAGTAAACGCGAACGTAGTTCTACTTACTCATAAGAGATCGCGCCACACATGATTTCTGTGTGGGCTCTATCCCTTCTCAGAGAGGTTAAGGGGTTTGTCGAATTTTTTGTCTCATTTTATTTCATATTCTGATAGAGCTTGTCCCCCTCTACAAGACCATGTACGATATTGGTACCGAATCCCAAAGATTATCTTAGAAAATTCGAAGTTCGTTACCTTTGAAGTTGGGTGGACTTTAAGTGCACGGGTGGGTAGCTCTCCTCAAAAGAAACAGAAATGGTGTCTTGTACTTTTCATTTAACTACGTTACTCAACAAAAAATAGGGAACACTTTCGAACACGCTCAAAATTGCACAATATTCAGAACACCATAACACGGTGAAAAATCGTCGCAGAAAATAAATCGAAAAAGCATTTTAAAGGTTGAAATCTGTACTTTCAAATCGGTAATCGATATTTCAATCTGATCGATCCTTCATGGAGCTACGCGCATACAAACGCGGATACCCGTCAAATTTGAAAATTTTGATCAGATTTTACAAATGTCTGTGGCATGTACTAAAAATTTCACAATAATGCGGTTCACAGCATTCGAAAGAGTGAAGGTACTTTACTCTTGACGTGCGGTGCCAGCGCTCAGATTAAAAAATTGTTTAAACATTTAAATGTCAGAAATCTGAACGAAATCTATAGAAATCGTTGGAACTATTGTAGAACTATCGGAAAGTGCCAAAAAGTTGGCTGCTAAAAGGTACTTTACTCTTGACGTGCGGTGCCAGCCCGCGGTTTTAATTATTATTTAAAATTACTTAGAGGCTGGAACTATTGTTAAAATTTATCAGGAACTGTAGAACTCA
Source organism: Mycetomoellerius zeteki (assembly GCF_001594055.1). Taxonomy (NCBI): domain Eukaryota; kingdom Metazoa; phylum Arthropoda; class Insecta; order Hymenoptera; family Formicidae; genus Mycetomoellerius; species Mycetomoellerius zeteki. The sequence goes on along the minus strand of NW_017257862.1, from coordinate 752 downwards.
TCGAGAACTGTAATATTACTTGATTTTTCGAATTTTGCGGTGCCACGGGAAGTTAGCACTTCAAATTTTCATGTGTTATTTTGTTTAGCTAAATCAACGGAACAATTTATAAAAGTTATCAGGAACTATAGAACTATTGCGGGTGCCAATGGAATTCGTATCAAAACTTGCGGTACCAAAAGTCGAGGTGCCAACTTCACACACGTTACCACTTAACCTATTTTTTATTATATTTTCCATTTGGTACCGTTTTATATGCAAATGAACATTAGAAATTGTAGATTGAGGTTATGGACGCTTATTATTACATGTTTAACATTCCACCAATAACAAATTAATTTGTTATAAATCTGTTTGTACCATGCTGCAAATGGTACGATTTAGACAACCGGTCGCCTAAATCGTACCTATAGGTATTTTTTATTAATCGTACCTATAGGTATTTTTTATCGTATTTCCTTTGAAAGTATTGAATTTATGAATGAAAACAATTATAAATGTAAGATTAATAAAAGAAATCATTAACTAATACCTAATAATTAATACCTAATTTTAATAATTTATTGAAGAAAATCAAATATCTTATAATGATTAAATAACAATAAATAAAAAAACAAATGACACAAAAATACATTCGCCTATATTTTTGCACTTCATATTAATATAATATTGATAACAATTATTAGTTTTATTATTGTCGTTCGGTCGTTCAGTCTGTATGTACTAAGCGTGCGTGCTTCTCGTATGGACAC
>NW_017257861.1:0-1267 GCF_001594055.1 Mycetomoellerius zeteki | reverse complement strand
ATTTGATATTTTTGAGTAAATACCTTTTTCTTAGTTTTTATAAAATAACTTAAATATTAATTTTTCTTTTTACAGGTACTTCATTATTTCCCTGTGAACTCGTCAATGACTCCGGCTCACATGAGTGATTATTAGGACGACTTTCTTAAATTTAAATAATAATAAGGTAAGTAAATAAAATAAAATAATTAATAAAATCATCGATTCTCGCCTATCCTTCTCGTATTCTTTCACGCGGTCTCTGTTTTAGCATTCTATTATCCGCGTGAATCTACTTTTCGCATTTTTTCGCCCTTTTCGCTCACAGAGCTCTATCAGAGTCTGTACCGTCTCGCTACTTGGAATTTCGCGATAACGTTTCGCATTTCGCGTCTCGAAGACGCGAATAAATTCCATTTAGGAATTTATATGTCAATATTTGACATTTTGGTGTTTTAAACACCTCCTTTGATTTTAATCAAAGAATTATCACCTATTACGGGTTTTTTCACTCCGTAATAGATTTCGACGACTCTCGAGCTATAATAGCTCCTAATGAGTCTAACTAAGCGCCACATTAGTTTTTTAATGTATTTTTTCCAAAAAATATAAAATTAAAATTGATAAAAAATGATTTTCACCCAAATGGCTTTTTATAATGTTTTTAATGTAAATAATGAATTTTTTCACTTTTTCGTGATTTTTATATAAGTTTCATGTGGTCGCTTTAGCATATGGAAAAAATAATATTTTTTCAAAATGAGCTCGCTTTGGCTCTAAACTGCTCCTAATGAGCTGAGACTATTTTTAATTATTAATAATGCATTGAAGCTATCTGAATAAATTAGTTTTAATTGAAAATAAATTGGATTTTCCGAGATTCGGCTAATTCTCGGTTGAGATGAGCTCTTTTATGGCTCCTTGTTTTTTGTTATGTATTTGCGTACCTTACGCCTCTGAAGGATTGATTAAATGATTAATAAAAATTGTAAAACATGGTTTTTTATAAAATCTCTTTTAATAAATGTAATATGGTCTTAAAATTATCTTATATCTATGAATATAATATATTAATTAAAATGTCTTTTTGTACTACACACGGGGTGAATTTATTTCATTTGGAGGGCTTTTCTTGTTGACCTCTCCCGTTGACTGGTCCTTCTGTGGATCGTCGTCCTTGTGGTGGCTTCCTGGCCTCTCCGGTGTCTGGGTTGCTTCGGCTTGGCTCTGTTGAATTAGTATTGTTTCTTTTAAGTGTCTTAAAATTGAGGCGATTGAAATCGCACTC
>NW_017257860.1:58892-66907 GCF_001594055.1 Mycetomoellerius zeteki | reverse complement strand
GACTTGCCTCGTTACTTTATACCCAACAATTATATATCCATCTAACCAATTTTTCCAAATTTTTATTTTCTATAAATTAATGTATAATATATTTGTGTATTACATAATTATTTTTTTTACAAAATATTTTATTATTTAGTTTGATCTACTAATTACTGTGATACATATAGTACAATTATTGTGATAAATGTAGTATAATTAATCAAATAAGCAATGTGCAATATTCTGTTTATTATTTTACTGTTATAATTTTTTGTTTATTAAATTTTTATAATTTACTTACTAATTATAATTGCGTACTTTTTTATGAAAAAAATAGTTTTTTTTATATTGAGTTAATTTTATTTTATTATAAATCATATTTATAAAATATATTTTTGTAAAGAATACTGGTAAGGTTTTTGGCAGTTTCCCTTATTCTTGCAACAAATGTTGATATTCTTATGATTCTATCAAATAAAGTATTTTATTTAAAATATGTAAAAAGATGATTAAAATTATTTTAATATCCTTCCCCACATTTCTATTATATATTAATTACATATAATTATTCTTATATTTATAATTTCTTTATCTTATTTTAATTACATTGTTTGTTTTACTTATTATAAGTTTAATAATTATGTATCTCTCTATAAAATCTAGTAGTTTATTTGGAATAAGAATACGGATTCTAAAGGTACCCGTATTCTTGTGAACTTGATACGTTGTTGAAGTCGCGCGCGCGAGAAAACGCGTCCCCGCTGGCAACACTGAGTTCGTCAGATTATGAATCTAAAAACAGCCAATGAGATGTGGGTGCGACTGCAATCGCTGTATGAACTAAGAAAGTCATCTTCGATTCATCTTTTGCTGTAAAAATTTTATGAACATAAAGTGGAACCAGAAACGAGTATTGCTACTCATGTATCAACAATAGAAGAAATGGCAAGGCAGCTTGAGGATATTGGACACAAACAAACCGAAATATCACTTATAACAAAGGTATTGCACTCTTTACTATGTAATTTTCGACACGTTATTAGTGCTTGGGATTCATTGCAACAAAATGAGCAAACAATGGCAAACCTTCTTCCACGCTTACTCAAAGAAGAAGTACTTAATAGTAGTATGTCCAAATTAAAAGTCGATGACAACGATTCGGTAGCGCTGTATAGCAAGCAAGGAAAATATTAGAAGATGCATAAAACTTCTAACAAAAATGGACAAAAGCAAGAGTACAACAAAATAAAATTCACTGAAAAATGTCATCATTGCGACAAAAAGGGTCACAAAATATCTACGTGAAGAAAAGAAGCAAGAACAAGCAAATTCAGCTAGTACAAAATCAAGCGGAGAAAAACCTACAGCCTTTACAGCAGCCTACTCATCGTTAGTCAGTCAACAGGATATATGGTTCACAGACTCAGATGCCAGTGAGCACATCCTAATAGAAGAGAATGGTTTGAGATATTTCAGCCAATAAGCAAAGGAGACATGCTGATTATCCTTGGAAATGGACAAGTCGTATATACAGCTGGACGTGGCAACATTCGTATTGAAACAATTATTAAAAATAAGAAATTTGAGAATATTTTAACTAATGCACTGTTTGTTCCAGATATCAATAAAAATTTGTTTAGTATTGGATCTGTTACTAGCAAAGGAATAGAGGCTAAATATTAGAAGACAAATTGGTTCTACATTTAAATGGTGACGTTAGAGCTACGGGAAGACGAGTTACTAATAAACTATATACTATGGATTGGATTGTGAAGATGCCTGTTGAATCAAATTACGCAGATTCAAAAGCACAATCATTAGAGGTCTGGCACGAACGTTTTGGACACGTCAACTACCAAACTATTAAGGAACTTGCTCAAAGAAAAAATGTAACAGGCTTCAATTACATCGATGCTAGCAATAACAATACTAATCGATTTTGTGAAGCATGTATTTTCGGAAAGCAATGCAAGAAACCGTTTAATGAGTCATCGAATCGAGCAAGGCACCTGCGGAGCTAATTCACTTCGACATTTGTGGACCAGTGTCAGTGGATTCAATTAGTGGCGACAAAGTAATGGCAGTATTTGTGGATGACTATAGTGGCTTGGTTATTACAAAACCAATGAAAGCTAAAAGCCTATCATAGAGGCCATCAAAGATGTATTAGCTATTGCATCTGCCAACGGTCACAAAATTTGTCGTATGAGATCAGATAATGAATTCACATCAAGTGAAGTGAAGGCATTAATGAGAAAGAACAAAATTGTACAAGAATTTTCAACGGCCTATTGTCCACAACAGAACGGTCGTGTTGAGCGTCAAAACAGGACGATTGTCGAGATGGCCAGAAGTATTATATGTTAACAGCGGCGAATTTATCTTTGACCCTATGGGCAGAAGCTGCAAAAACTGCAACGCATATCAAGAATCGGATTCCTCTCAAACGTTTTAATGGCAAAACACCAATTGAAACCTGGACTGAAAAGCAACCGGATGTCAGTTATTTTCGAATCTTTAGCAGCAAAGCTTACATGCTGATTAACAAACAGTTCGGAACGAAGTTTGAAAAGAAGTCTAAAGAAATGATACTGGTTGATTATGAATCAAAATCAACAAAAGGTCAAAAGGCATATAGACTTTGGGAACGTGATACACGCAAAATAATTACAGTAAGATATGTCGAAATTGTTGAGAACATGCCAAAATCAACAGCAATCATCATTGAACATGAAGATAGTAATTCTCCAGTGCAAGACGAAACAGAAGAAGAAGAAATGTTTCAAGATGCCGAATGAACTCAGTATGTTGAACCAATTGCACTTCGCACACGAAATAAGCAATCACGCAAAGCATCTGAAGATGATATGGAGAACAACTGTCAAACAGCTGTAGCACTATTAGCAGATGGAATTCCGTCTACATATGAAGGGGCAATAAATTCTTCAACTTCGAAAAACAGTGGGAGGCGGCAATGACTGATGAGCTTAAAAGTCTAGTCAAGAATGACACCTGGGATTTAGTCGACCCCTCAATTGAGCGTAAGCCTATTCGGAATAAATGGATTTATCGTATTAAACTTAAATCAGACGGATCAGTGGACAAATATAAGGTACGCTTAATAATAAAAGGATGTTCACAGAAAGCAGGCGTTGATTACAGCGAAACATTTTTTCCAGTGGCCAGATTTGAATCAATTCGAATTCTGTTAGCATTGGCAGCAGCTAAGGATTACGAGATCAGTCAATTTGATATCAAGACGGCCTTTCTACACGGCGACTTAAAGGAAGAAATTTTTATGCTTCAGCCAACAAGATTTGATAATGGCAGCGGTAGAGTTTGTAAATTCAAAAAGAGTCTATATATGGTCTAAAGCAGGCACCAAGGCAGTGGCATGAAAAATTTGATTATTTTTTTAAGGAATTTGGCTTAAAGCCCACAGACTATGACAGCTGTGTATATACAACTATTGATGGTAACCTACAAATAGCCTTGTATGTTGACGACGTCCTGGTAATTGGAAAAACAATGGCTACAATAAAATGCCTTTTAAATAAGTTAAAGGATAAATTTGAGATCATTATACCACTAGATAACTATTACCTAGGATTAGAAATTGGATGTGACAGACAAAATGGAATAATCAAAGTGCATCAATCAGCGTACACAAAAAATGTACTCAAGCGTTTGAACATGGATTCAGCTAATGCAGTATCTGTTCCGGATGTGCATACGATACTCAAGAAAAACATAAGCAATAATGACCAATCAAATTTCATCGCAGATGTACCATATCGTTAATTGATTGGCTTATTAATGTATCTGGCTATATGCACTAGGCCTGATATCATGTTTATAGTGAGTAACTTCAGTCAATTCCTTGAGCAACCATCACGCATACATTGGAAGGCAGCAAAACGTGTGCTCAAATATCTAAAAGGAACCATTAATTTTGGCATCGAATTTGGTTCAATTAATCAGCCAAATATATTAACTGCATTCAGACGCAGATTATGAATCATGTGTAGACTCAAGAAAATCAATCAGCGGTATAATTGTAATGCTAAACAATGGTCCTGTCATCTGGAGCAGCAGGAAGTAGAGCATTGTAGCTACCTCTACAATGAAAGCAGAATATATTGAAGCACATGATGCAACCAAAGAAGTCGTTTGGACTAGAGGTCTTTTAAAACAATTAAATTGCTGTCAAGCAGGTACAACAAACAATACTTTACTGTGACAATGCAGCAGCGGAGCAATTAATAAAGAATCCAGTATTTCATCAAAGAACAAAACATATGGACATTAAGTTTCACTATATTCGACAAATAGTAAAAGATAAACAATTAGAGATTAAGCATGTGTCAAGTGTATAACAACTCGCTGATATGTTAACGAAACCATTAACTCACGATAAATTCGAGACAAATCGAAACTTAATTAACTTAGTTCAGTTACTTAGCTCTCGCGAGTGGGAGAGGTTATGTCGGTCCGAATTTCGAGTCAAGGAACTCAATCCTTACAACTCGAGACTGGACTACGTGCGATCTCTGAAAGGCGATGGGAGTACGAGGTTTTTGGTTTTTGATGAATTTGGCGCTCAAGCCAGTATACGAGATATATTTCCTTTTTTTGGTAACTTGAGAGTACATTTATTTTACTATGTGTGGCGCTTAAGTTGTTTAATATAGTTCCTTCTTTTTATTTAGTTTTTAGTTCATTTATTTTACTATGTGTGGCGCTTAAGTCGTTTAATATAAAATTCTATTATAACGATCATGAGCTACGAGCCAATATGATATACGTATATTTGTTACAAAGTTCAAATTAATATATTATAACACATGTTTATATTTGCGCTTGATGAAATAGTAAGACATCTGTTACTACAAATAAATTCTCTGTACGATCAAGTTCCATACGTTTACACTGAATCTTGTGTCAGATTATTTACTAAGCCTAACGTAAAAATAAATTTTATATACATGTTACAATTACTAAAGAGAAAACTCGATTATGGAAATTATTAACTATAGATCGCAGAAATTACTGGCTAATTATGAAAGATGAAGAGAAAGAAAAAAATTATACATGTTTTCTGCCGCAAGAGAAATAATACATAGGGCGAGCGTGAGTCTACGTGTGTTTGTAAGCGGAGAGGCGATACATGTTGTATTATTTAATTTCGCTAATTATGACAAAAGAAGAAGGAAAGAAGTCATGGAAAAAGTCAATCGTACTAAATAAGGAAAGAGGGAACTGAAAATGAACACTGGAATATGAATTCCAGGAGGTTATCCGGCTATAGCAGCTCGGATTTCCTCAGGATTAAAATAGTCAGGGCCGATGCGATATAGGTGCCCTGCGAGAGAGGATCGGTGGTGCGATCGAAACGGATAATCACCGAGTCGAAGGTGTCACCTAGATAAATGGGAAATCGCGCTGGGGGGGAGGAGGTGGAAATTCTTGCAGAATTTCTCGACGTGGAATCGGCAGGAGATGGTGGACGAGATGACGAGGGAGCGGACTGGAGGGGGAAATCAGGAGTGCGTGATGGCGTGTCAGGAAGTATGCGCTCCGTCAAAGCGTCCAAAACCGCGGGTAACAGAGATCGCGGGGAAGGAGGAGGAGATATCGCCTCTGATGTATAATGAGCCGATTGTTCCGGAGGGGTTGTGTAAGTTGTGGTGCGGGTTGTTGTGCGTTCTCGGTTGATTTTACTTGATTTTTATAGTATTTCTGGTATGCTTGGTCCAGAAGTCTGCGCGCTTCAAGGAAGGCTCGACTTTTGAGCCAACCTCAATGGGGATGGTGGCGCTTTGATCGAGATTTCACTAAGGGATAATTTGCGTTAGGTTCTGGAATGTGTAATTTGTGAGGAGTAACTTACTGTTTAGTTGTCCGAGCAGACGGCTCGTCGGATTTCTATCTTCCGGATACTTTGTTGATCAGTGCCTCAGTTCCCCTGGTCTCGTGGGTGGTGATGACCGATTGCTTTTTGAGCACTGATTCTAATAAATTCACTGACGTGAGTAATTGTATAAATTACAAATAGGTCTCTTTTTTTCTCTCTGCCCTCTTTGCCTGGTGTCTCGCGATGTCGTGGTTTATATAGTCGGTTTTTAGGAGGTGGTTCCGCGGTAGGATGTGTCTAATTGGGAAATTGGGGAATCAGGTTCGCAGGATTTTAATATGATAACAGTTCTGACTGGTCATTGGGAAATTTCCCTCAAGTTAGCTCCGCCTGCTGTGTCAGTTTTGATTCGTTCTTATTCTTATTGGTGATAAGGTATCACCTCCCTAAAGGTTTCAGACTCACGATCGCCTATTGGAGAGTTTCATTTCTGGGGAGGGATGGGTTTCAAGTTACCTATTTCCCTTTTATCAGCGTTTGCTTAAGGGAAAAAATAATCTACTTTTTATCAACATTCCTGGATTTAGTTAATTTTGTTCCTTGGGAAGCAAGAAACGTGAGTTATTATTTTGTTGATTTTCCTATCATCGGAAAGTGTCATTATTAGGTTTATGATCCTTTCTTAAGCCTATGCGCTATTATCATTAGACGTGCGTGATATCGGCGTGGGATAATTCAACATCTTACCTTCTCTCGAGTATCGCGTTCATGATATGACTCTTATCGGCAAGAATCGATTCTTGATCCGGCTTAGCACCCAACGGCGCGGGTTGAAAATGATTATTTGATAGTTTCTTTCTCCACGATGCTCGAGAGGAGATTAAACGCTTGGTTATCGCGTGTTACTAAATTCTAAATAAACATATTTTTCTGCTAAGAAAGTTTCTTCGGATTTATGTTATCGATTGAATTTGTTCTTATCTTATTTTATTGATCGAACGGTCGTGAAACGAAGAAATCATGGAGTCCACTGGACGTAACAAATTCAAAAACCATTTCTTGATATCTTGGTCAGTCAATATCAGACAAGTTAGTCACTTTTAGATTTAGCTAGTATTTTTCGAAATTACAAATGGGAAAATATAACATTAAAACGTTAATCAATTCCAAGAAAATGAAAGTAATAAAAAATCGTCCCAGAAAGACTCATTACTATGTATGAGCGACTGACTGATTAGGCACGACAACGACTCGACCTTTTATAGCTTGTCTATAATCGGGAGACAAGCCTTGGGAAGCCCCTCCATATCCATCTGATTGTTAAATATTGCTGCAATGTTGAAACAATATTGAACAAATTGAACCACGAGTTGAATTTTTATTGATTTTTCCACATTGATTGTTAATATTGCTGCAACGTTGAAACGACATTGAATAAATTATACTCATTGAATGAATATATGTATATTGAAACCTATTTTATTTTGTCAAAAATGAACAAAAATGTCATGTAAATAGATAATTTAAATCACTTAAATTGATCTTTTAACGAAACTCATTTCTAAACGATGTATGTTTACGCGTGAATCGGCCTCGCGTGCAGAATGTTTGCACATATGGTATTGTTTGTGTTTGACCAGTCCGATGCGCAATGTCGATTCGTGGTCTTTCTACATATCTATATATCACAATCTGGAGACACGGTAGTGTCTCGGCGCTAAGCTACGCGCAGCGATACTGCCGTGCCTTCTTTACACGAACCGAAGAGTTGCGGCAGATTGAGGTTATCGGATCTCAATAACGGCTGAACTGATCAAGTTTTATATACGCTCAATCGATAGTTATCGCTCGGATTGTATAATAAAAGTGCTTTTATTTTTTTCTACGTGCCCTACGAGCGGAGATATCGCGACGCAAAGTTCCGAATCTTCAGATTTCAGATTCAGATACATCGTCGTCATTGTCATTATTGTCATTGTCATCGACTGCATTCCACGCATTCCTTTCGTGTCCTTCTGACATTTCTTCCGCAAGGAGCGCTATTTCAGGAGACACGACAGTGTCGCCAACGTTAATATTGTATATATATATATATATATAGTGTTATGCCCGTGCCTCGTCGCAAGCTGCGCTTTGCCGACCCGTGGTTTCGCGTCGTCAAGACGACGCGTTGTTGTTT
>NW_017257860.1:57899-58820 GCF_001594055.1 Mycetomoellerius zeteki | reverse complement strand
TCGCTCCAGAGCAATCTCCTATCGTGTCAGCCGTAGCGATGTCACAGGAGGAGGAGTCACCTACGACGATAGCTCTTCAGGCCGTGCTACGAGAAGTGCGTCAACTACGAGAAGATCAGCGGCACGCACGAGCTGAATTCGCGGAATCGACGCGACAACGCAACGCTGAGATGCAACAGATGCGTGAGGAACATCAGCGCACGCTGACGGACTGCTTCGAGTCACTGCGACAGCGCGACGTAGAGATCCAGCGTTTACGAGAGGGACTTCGCAGCGGAGATGCTCAGATAAGTCCTTCTGATAATAGAAACCTAACCGCAAACGCGCGCGATCGCGTTCTCTAGTGGGCGGCGAAATAGGCACGAACGCATAGGAGCGCGTTGAATCGTGTGTTTCACGCAATATTACGCGACTTTCTGCGGGCGACAGAAATGAATTAAATACGCGCGAACGTGTAGAATCCCGTGATTTGTTTCGGGGAGAAACAAGCGTGAGATTAAAACCGGACACGTTCGACGGAAGGACAATTCTTTTCTTGCAAAAAGAGGGCAGTGTTATGCCCGTGCCTCGTCAAATTCCTATTAATATGAGGAAGGAAGTTAATAAAATTATTGAGGACATGAAGAATCAAGGTGTAATTGAGGAATCAAAAAGTCCTTGGATGTCTCCAGATGTCTTAGTAAGGAAAAAAGATGGGAGGATAAGATTTTGTATTGATTACCGTAAGCTGAATGATGTCACTATCAAAGATTCTTATCCTTTGCCCAGAATAGATGACATCTTCGATCAACTCTCAGGTAATTCTTGGTATTCTACATTAGACTTGAAAAGCGGATACTGGCAAATTAAAATTCGGCCAGAGGATAGAGAAAAGACGGCATTCTCTATCGGAAACGGATTGTGGCAATTTAAAGTGATGCC
>NW_017257860.1:53660-56463 GCF_001594055.1 Mycetomoellerius zeteki | reverse complement strand
TGCAGAACGTGCAAAGTCTGCGTTGCGCGAAAGGGCCCGATAGGGAAAGGAAAATCTCCGCTTCAGATTTACGACGTCGGAGCTCCATTTGAAAGGGTTCAAATGGACATACTTGGTCCGCTTCCAGTAACATTCTCGAGAAATAAGTATTTATTAGTTGTGGTCGATTGCTTCACTAAATGGGTTGAGGCATTCCCCTTAAAGAATATTAGAGCGAAGACCATTGCAGAGATCTTCTTGAGTCAGGTTATCTTGAGACATGGGGTCCCGTTAGAAGTCCATACGGACTCAGGGAAGAAATTTTGAATCCAGAATTTTTCGGGAATTATCACAGTTGCTCGGAATTAAGAAAACGAGAACTTCTGCTCTACATCCTCAGTCGGATGGTCAAGTGGAACGTCAACACCAGACGATTCTAAACTATTTGGCGAAGTTTATTGATAAGAATCAAAAGGATTGGGATCGTTGGATTCCAATGTATCTCTTGGCATATAGGACTTCCAGACATGAAGCCACTGGTGTAACTCCGGCGGAAATGTATTTCGCTCAAGATCTTAGGCTTCCTGTAGATCTGCTTCGAGGGAATCCCCCAAAGTTTGAGGTAGGAAACTCGACGAACGATTATTTAGGTAAAATAAAGGGAAAGTTGGAAGAAATTCACGATCAAGTTAGGAAGCGGGTCGATATTAAGTCTTCTCGAACTAAGACCTGGTATGATCAAAGGGCCAGGCACATTCATTTCGAAATAGGACAAAAGGTTTGGTTTTACAATCCTCGAAGGGTGAAAGGTAAAGCTCCTAAGTTGCAGAGTAGCTGGGAAGGTCCTTACCGTATAGTAAAGAAACTTAGTGATGTGGTTTATTGTGTTCGCAAGTCGAGTAAACATAAAAATAAAGTTGTTCATTTAGATAGACTCGCACCTTACTTAGAAAGACAATTGGTCTAATAAGAAAGTTTCGGAGTCACAGTATCTAAAGATAAAGTTAAACCATTTCGAATGATGAGTTGCTTCGCGTTATTGTTATTTGTTAAGTTTCAGGGAAAGCTGACAACCTGAGGTCGGAGGTATTGACAGCAGCGACTTTTAGCGACAACATCCGGAGGCGAATTCTTTCCGGAGCGGGATATCTGGGCGCCGCCCCTCCATGCCTACGATTCAGAAGTGGGATTCCGGAGCGGGATTCTCGGCGGCAGAAAGAAGACTGTCTCGCCCGCGGTTTTTGAGCCATGGTTTTTCCGCGGGACGTTGGGCGAATGCCGAAGCGGGGACTGTGGGGTAGAGGTACTGTGGCAGAGTCACAATCGTTTTCCCCCCCTCCAGTCCGAAAAGCCAAGAATCAAGATCGCAAGGCTCAAGAGAAGAGGCAAGAGAAAATTCACCTCCTTCGTGAAGTTGGGGGATGCCCGGAATGTGTTCCTCTGGGAGATTGGCCAACTCCTGAGGAGGGACTGAAGAGGGGTCCTGCCCAGAAGGGGAGAAGAAAGCCTCAGTTTGGGGAACGGATTCCAAGGAGACCAAGCTCTAGAAAAACTGTCGCAGCAGCGCAGAAAGGGAGCGGGAAATGGGTCGGAAGCCTGGGATTCCCTGGAGAAGAGCCTTCGCGAGTCTTGGAGCCAGACGATTGTCGGGACGACAATTCTTTTCTTGCAAAAGGAGGGCAGTGTTATGCCCGTGCCTCGTCGCATGCTGCGCTTTGCCGACCCGTGGTGTCGCATCGTCAAGACGACGCGTTGTTGTTTACGGGGAGACAACCGGCAGATCTTTGGAGGACGGTCAACGCGTTCGGACGTGTTTCTCCAGCGGTATATTATCTGGAGACATGGTAGTGTCTCGGCGCTAAACTACGCGCAGCGATATATATATATATATACATGATCAGCGAGTGCTGCGATCTGGAGATACGACAATTATTATATTAGGTATGTATTCATGAGCGCGTGACGCGTCGCGTCGCCCACCGTGTCACGACGCGACGCGAAAGAGAGAAAGACAGGGTAAATCACTCTTTCTCTCTTTCGTGTCGCGTCGTCCACCGCGTCACGCGCTCGGTGGATACGTACCCTTAGTATACACTTTTGGTTAGGTTAGGTTAGGATAATTTAGACTTACTCGACACGTTTTTGTACTGAATGAACGAATCTGGCAAAAAAAATTACTCCGTGGATCGAGATATTAATCGTTAAAATTGATGACTATTCAGGTTAAAGCTCGATCTACAATTGTGTTAAAGTAGTTGTTGTTGTTGTAAGAATTGACCAATTAGAGTTGAATACTAGGGGAATATCCAACTGTGATTGGAGAATTCTTGCAACTACGACCACTTACAACTACGTTTAAAATCCTACTTGATTACAATTCTGTTCATATATATGTATAAATAAGAATTATAGGGTATTATCTTATAAAGAATGCATTAAGTATTCATCAATTTCAACAGCCTATATTAATTTATGAATACTAAAATGTCAAACGAATTTATGCATTTATGAATACTAAAATGTCAAACGAATTTATGCAAGTAATCTTGTTGCTAAATCGCTTGATGGCTTATCTATCATCATGAGATCAGGTAAAAGCGCGAATATTCCTATAGAAGTATATATGTATACAGATTTAAAATCAATTTTTAAATTGAAAACTGCATAGCAGATTAACCATATTCTTTTCATATAAATAAATAAATCTGAGAAGGACAAAAACTTAGGTATGCAATATATTTAAACGTGGCGACGAAGTAGATAATAATAGTACAAGTTTATGTACATATTACAGTGTATAAAAAATATATAAAAAGTTATTCCA
>NW_017257860.1:33068-52577 GCF_001594055.1 Mycetomoellerius zeteki | reverse complement strand
CTCTCTCTCTCTCTCTCTCTCTCTCTCTCTCTCTCTCTCTCTACGTTGCATTCATGTTATTCCAGCACAGCGAGTACATATATATGGATTGAAATTGATGATGTGTAAGTTATAAAAAAACAATGGCCTAAAAGTGCTAAAGATATTTCTATATTATTTTTACAGAAAAATACTACCAAAATATATAATAAGCAACATATATTTATGATGTAGATTAAGACAACTCAATTAATAGTAGTTCTAATTTTTTCTACAAGGATATTTTTATTACATGAATAATTATATTTTAACACGGACGCCAAGTTAAATTCCGCAACATTTTATGTATGACTCGTACAAAAGATTTGATATCAACAATTTTGATGCTAAATTAAATTTTGTATAGATGACCATCGTTTTGATATTTTTACATCGCAATTATAAAATGATGGGGGTGGCGGTGGGATTTTTTATTTTTATTTCGCAACATTTTAGGTATTATTCGTATAATTACTTAATCAGCCGTAGAACTGATAACTAATCGCGTTTGCTGTTTAGTAGATAGAATACTAACAAGTATCCAACTCAATTAATAATAGTTTTAATTTTTTCTTCAAGGATATAGTAGAATATCATATACAAACTTACTTTTTTAAAAAAAAAGGTAAAAAAAGCGCTAAGCGTGCATGTTTCTCGTGTAGAACCACCATTTGGGCCGGTTTCACACTAATGCCAATTACTTAATCAACCGTGAAACTTATGACTAATCGCGTTTGCTGTTTAGTAGAACTATTCTACAAAGTTAAATTTTACTCAATAAATAAAAGAAGGGCAACGAGCCAATTATAATATAAGATCTTTAATAAATGTATATATACAATATTCAAACGTTTCGACACCGATCGGGTCATTTCAATGTAAAATAACAAACACTTTTACATACATTATCAGAAATTCGGTTAAATTATATTGTCCAGTGAGAATTTGGTTATATTCATAAAATGCGGTCTATATGTAAAACTATCAAAGAGATCAAATCTCACTTTTCGCAATTCTACCATCTCATATTATCTCAATGTATGATGTAATGTAGATAACGGTAGGAACACACAATTAACAAAGTTATATTTAATAAAAGTTATATTTAATAAAAAATAATAAGCCATGATACGCATGTAACATTCTGACTCAACGATGTCAAGCGACGTTATGATAACGAAATTATTTTCTCACATGAATAATTCATGAAAAGTAAATACTTAAAAAAAATTAAATAAATAAACATTTAAAAAACGTTTTATTTTTAATCATTATTTTAAACAAATACTTAATGATAAAAAAAAATAAATAAATGTTAAATAAATATTTTTTCCAAAATGAGTTGAGGAAATGAATAATTAATGAAAAAAACATTTAAAAAACATTTAAAAAACATTGTCTGTTACTTGGGTAATCTGTCGCTAACTTATACGTGAAAGGTTACATTTTCAACTTCTTTTTTCTTTTTTATTTCACTATTAACCCATCGTAGAATTTTGCACACGTCAATTTCGGTACTTCATTATATAAAAAAATTAGACATTTTTCTATGGTTACTCGATTTACTAAAGAACCACCTTAATTATGTACCAATATTAATGTATTTTGCGTCTTATTATCGATTTCTCGAAGCATCTCATATTAAGAGCACAATTTTTTGACTTTCCGATTTGCTCATTTTTTACATTTCTTTAATTAAAAAAAAATAGAATTTGAGTTAAATTTTATATAACGTTATCTTAAAGTTTATTGAATTCTCTTCAAAATGATCATTTTTTTAAATTCTGCCCATAGATTTCTATCATTTACCCCAAATGAACTCGGTATCTCACAATAGGGCCTTCCTTCTATTTATTGTTCATTGTTAAAATTTGAAGCTCTGTGCTCCTGCGCAGTGTGTCAAAATATTTAATATTAATATATGTCTTCTAACTACACAAATAATTGTAGCTGCAGAATTGATTTGAAAGATTAATAACTTTAATATCCATTAAGCAAACACCAACAGCCACGCGTACAATTTAAATATAATCAAACAGCTCAACGACTGAATGTTAATTATATGTCTCTAAGAACAAATAATGACACTAATAATGTGCGTACAATCGACATAACAATATAATAATGGTTTTACATCAACCTTTGACGCAAGATCGCAAACTTATCTTTATTATTATATTGATCGCAAATCTATCCTCGCTTGTGAGCTGACCGGAGGCCGTCGGAAAAAAGGGAAGATAGAAACAAATTCCGCTAGAAATATTGTAAGTTCGCTGTTCGCGCATGTCTAGTGAGTTAATCTTCAAACTACAGCAATCAAATTAAAAGACAAACTTGAGACGTAATTGTTTCCAACATTCATGATATACATTAAAGGAAAAATTTGTAAAAATTCGAAATTGTGCATCTTTAATTTTTTATTCAATATCCCGGTTTTGATGAATTCATCTCATCTAAAGTCAAACTGAAAAGTCTAGTGACTAGGACTTCTTAAATCTTAACAATTTTTATCTAAAATGTTTTTTTTTATATTAAAATTAATTATTTTTTTTATAAAACTTACTGTATGTATCTAGACCACAATTTTAAATAGAATGAAATAAAGATTTTAGATAGCGAATCCTCATATAACAAAAGATTAATATCAGAGATGATTCACATTAAAAGACAAAAACAAGGTCTTAACAAACAAAATGATACGGAATCGCTACCTGAATCTTATTCGCAAATTATACAATGTCTTTCTCCTTCATATTTTTCTCTCTCTCTCTCTCTCTCTCTCTCCTTTTCGTGCTCCCTCTTCTTTATTGTTTCTTTGTCTATTCTGTGTTTTTTCCCCTTCTTATGCTCTCCTTTCTTCTAATTTATTACCTTCCTGTTGTCTATAATGTCTAAGTATACGAACAAGCAAAGACAAGATTTTTAACTCTCCTCGCACTGGCCTAATTATGATCCGCATGAAGGTACTCACAATTTTTATTACTTCCACTGATGCACTCCGCATATACTATAATTTATATCATACTTGTGTTTTATATTACTGACTTTATCTATGTTTGCATTTTATATTAACGATTATCAATTTTATTACTGACTCTTATATTAATGACTTATTACCGATTATCAGTTTTTTGTATGACTATAATTTTCATATTTATTATATTTTATATATTTTTTATAATTATGTATTATATTTTATACATTTTTTATAATTCTGTATGACTGCGTATTGATATTGTATTGTATTACGATTATTTGTATGACTTATGTTTAACAGAAGTCATGCATTATGAACGGATAGATACATCACCGAATTTCGTATCAACATGTTTGCGGAAACACTGCGAGATGAGAGGGAAGTTTCTAATTATAATTTTTAATATTATTTTTTAACAATAATTTTCCTTTGTATTCAACTCTAACATTGAGAAGGATCCGATGCGGATCGAAACGTTTGTTATCATTGCCGGCATTTAGATTAAAGTTATTGTATGTTTATGTTATCTTTATTTTTATTCTTTAAATCTGATCACACGTATTAACCTTGGCTCGTAGCTTTATTACCTATTTATTTTTAAAACTTACTATATTCGAGATATTTTGTCATCTCGGAACTATTTAACTCCTTCATGGTCATACATGGTCTCATGATGTCATGTATAATCGTATAACTACGATCAAATACGTAACTACGAAAATTGTTCATTTTTTGTTTTACATCTTATATATTTTATAGCCGATCATAAGTTACAATATATGAAAACAAGCTAACCGACGGTCAATTTCTTATAGGATTGGCGCGGAGTTCTTTTCAAATATTCTTTTCGTGTATACATGGACAATTATTCAACAAACTATTAATAATTCTTTTTATAAATAAATATAACCATATATACTGAAATTTTTTCATATATTGTCACACTGCTAATTATTATCTCCTCTAGAACAATCTATATCTGTCGAATACTACCCAATGCTAACATTATCACCTCCGGCGAATCAAATACGTGAATGAGACAAGAACCCGGACCCTCATGACCGATAGTCCTGCTGACCTACTTCTGTCTTGTTTCTTGTCTTGCCGCGAGGGTCACACCACTTACTCCTTACTTATCCCCCACCCTAGGCGCAATCCTAAATTCTGCTTTTCTAGCAAATAAACCGCGAAGAAGTTTCCTTCATTTGTACATTTTTACAAATAATGTCAGTTTAAACGTAAGATAAGTCTGTTTACGGGATGAAAACCGTAGAGTAACATCGTTGAGAAGAAACGAGAGAAAGTCTTAGTAATTTAAATCATCAACCGGTAATTTCTTACGCGATTGCAATATAGTTAAGGACAATAATTGTTAATAATTTATTTGACAGTTAATTACATCAGCAGAGCTGTCATACCATGAAGTTTGGCCTGGTCTGCTTGTCTATTTACGTGTCGTCTACAATAAATCGAGAATTAAGCTTTAAGCCGTAAGAAACTGACAAATCACCGCATCGTATGTAAGGAGAATGATCGACTGATTTGCCAATTTCCTACGGTTTATAACTTATTTCTCTATTGTAGACGACGCGTTACTAGAGACTAAGATGTGTGAAACATTTAAAAAGAGACACTCAGAAAAAGAATCTGCACCAATTGCAAAAGGCAAAGTTTTATCTAATCGAGCTCTAAAGAGCCCTCTTTCAAGCTTAAGTTATATCTTTCATTTAGTGAACTAATTGTTGGACAAAGTGATAAAATGTTTCAAATATTTAGCTTTTAATGATATGTAAGATTTTAAATAAATTTGTTATTAAATTTTTAAACAACAAATTTATTTAGAGTCGTACATATCATTAAAAGCTTAATATTTAACATTTTGTACTACTTTGTCCAACGAATTAGGTCATGTCTACTAACAGATACATCTACCTTACTTTTAGTTTACCAGTGCTGGCGTTACGCCACTGCGTAAGTGCGGCACGAATTTAACTGTGTTGCGGGTGTGTAGTATACGTATACAGTTAATACTCATTGTCGGGCAAACTGTACAAACGTACGCGATTGGCTGACCCGTAATCCGGATTCGCCCTCGGCTGACCTCGTTGTTGACTGACCTACTAGCTGATAGCGCGACGTTATACGGTCAGCGCAGAGTTAGTTCGCTTCGGTATTTAATTGCACGATGTCACGAAAGAAAAATGCTTCGTACCACTAATAACGGTATTTTTTATTACCTTTTTTCAGCTCAAGAAGTAGATAATGACCAATATAATGCGTATTCCATGTTCTCTGATCGAAGAATGTATACTCAAAAAAAGCAAAATAATTTTACAAACGATAATGTGATATGTCTGAAATTTCAAAATCGGCTATAATAATTTTATAATCATGAGAACGAGAATTGTTTCAAGAACTATTAAAATATAATTATTGCCACAAATGCGACGTTATCAATATTATTTTATTAATTGTAATTACTAAATATAAATACACATATAAATACATATACATATAATAGTTATAACTATTAAATTAAATAGTAGTTTAACCCCCCAGAGACATTAGCTTCAGCAAAGGGCCAAAGAGTAGGGGTTTTTATTTCTCGTATGATTAAATTGAGATTAATAATCAATTTAATTACTGTGTTAATATCGAATAATTCGAAGTATAAGAGTAACTAATGCAATTAACAAATTAATATTAGATTGACGATCTGTCAAATGATCAAAATTATTAAGTTTACTCATTTCAAATTTTCTCTTTCTCTTTAATTTTTCAATTCTTTTGTGTGGAATTCCAAAATGATGCACGTTTATCACAATTGCTGAATACGACGCATTCTGATGCAAGGCTATGCACAGATTTACAAAACATAAATTTGCAATTTCATTAATGGCAATTTTGATGCAACGAGTCAAATAACAGTACGCGGCTGAATATGCAACGAGCCACGTGAGTATCAATCAAATTATTACGTCAACTTGTTCCGCGTGACGGCCGTAAGAGCAGTTACTGACACAATAGTCGGCGTTATACCCAGCTCTGCAAAGTACAAAGTACAATACGTAGTTATACATAAAGAAGAAGCATAGACCATGCGTTTTATTTATATGCAGTGTCATTATTTTGTTTAAAGCAGAAGAGTAAGAAATAACTTCGCTCAACTTGAGTTCCTCTCGAACACTGAACAATTGTATTCTATTTTGTAGATAATAACAAAAGTATTTAAAATTAAACAGTTTCATGTCCTCAAACTTCTGTAAAAAGCAATTTCAAATATATCCTGCTCGTCCGATTGCTTATTATCAGAGGTATCAAAACTGAAGAATGTGATGTCAATATCTTGAGAAGATATTTGTATGTCTTCAAAAAGATCTTTGGCATATCCTAAATATTAAATATATAACGTGAGCATAGCAATCTATAGTGCGGACATTATTTTTACCTGTGCCGTCATTGTGCGATGACTGCGAGAAAGTGCCCTACACGTAGATATAAATCTTATGAGAAAGAGATGGATAAAAAAAGGATATTGAAGATATGGATGAAGTTTCTTTTCTTTTTTCTTCTTCTCCTATTTTTTTCTTTTTTTTCTTCCTTTTTCTAAAAATATTCGTTCTTATAGATGGGACGCGGTACCATGAGTAAATAAGGAATTTACTCATCGCGTTCTCTAAGTACGGCGGTATCCTACTTTTCTATCGTGAGCTGCGTACCCTTCGGCATCACGTGGCCGCAAGGCCCGCGGAGAGACCCAGTAACGCATTCGGCGGTGATCGTGCCCCCTCTTTCTACAGAACCGCACTGCCCGACTCGTGTCGGGCAGTGCTTTATACGGATTTCTTAGCTGTACACATGCATATGCACAACCGCGTTGCGAAAGAATTGTGCTGGTCGAATTTTTATCAATCGAAGGTTATTACATATCGAGACGAGTTGGGCTTCTACCATATCCACGCTACGCTATGCATACCTCTCCTCTTCGATCTTTCTCTTTACGTCTACCAACTACCTCGTCCTCCTTCGTTCTCCCTCTTTGTGACGCGGACTTTACGATCGTGAGTCATAGCCGCTCTAAGGAGTCAAGACCGAATAGCCGGGGATGCAATTTTAAATACGTGAATTTTTCGTTGAACAGATTCGTAAACATATGCGATTGATAGAAGTTCTAAGATTGCTATTAAAAAAAATTTTGTTATTTTCGCTATCAAATCGCAATTAAATCAAATAAATTAAGGTTTTCTTACTTTCTATGATAAAAATTTATTTATAATATTTTTTAAAATCTAAAAAGAATCGGATAAATCGATTTATTTTCGTTTAGTTCCTAATTTTATTCTAATTCATTTGACAATTTATGAACGGTGCTCGTGGCTTCAATAATTACGAAGTTCCACTAATTACCCGAATTTCAATCATCTTGATTCCTATCATCTTCGCTCCAGATGAGGAGATAAACAACGGTGACGGAGAGGACAACTAACGATTGCGAGGACGCCGACAAACGGCCGGCACAACGCGCAGGAAGAAGAAGAAAAGAGACGAGTGTTCGGTGAAGCCTACCAAGCGGCTATTTGGAACACGGCCGATCAGTTCCTTCGGCGCCTTCGCACCGTGGACGCGATCATATAAACATCCTTTATCGCTAATTTTGAACGCGGGTTTCTATTCCAGATCGAGTAAAACGAGACGTTAGGGAATCCCGCAAAAAAAATCGCGCGGCGCATTTTTTCGAATTGGTAACCATCTCAAAAGGATTGGTCGAACTTTGTAAATCTGCTGCTGGGAAGCGAAATTAGATCAGGGAGTATGTTTCGTGACATAGCTTGGGACAATGTATGACAAAGTCTGAAGTCGCTCGGTTCATCTTAAAAGAATCCACCGGCACGAGTAAGTTTACAATAATCGATTAGTGAGAGTGCATTTTGATTTGTGATGTGTTAGTTTAGGATATAATTGGAATTACATACACAATACAAAGTTAAATATGTTCTTAATTTATAATAAATGTTAAAATAATAATAATCTTCTGAAAAATATCTTCTTTTTTGTTACTAAATCTTCAAAAGCTTTAATAAAAATTACTGATTAATTTTTTGATATCTAGTTTGACAAGAGATCTACAATAAAGGAAAATTCTCGTTTCTCTAGACGCATAGCCCATTAACTGTAGAAAACATATAGTATAATTAATTTTATTAATTTCATTTTCGCATTTGTTTTGTATCAAGCTACGTTTCCTCACAGAATTCACTTTTCATAAACAAACCAAACAAGAAGTTACGGAATTGTGCCTATTTCCAGTAAAGTCACAAGTGAAAAAGCTCGTTATATATTGCCATTAGTATAATTAACCCAGATATTCCCTTATTGAATGGTACGCAGGTCAGAGCTGTATTGCACATTCCCTATAAGAGCAAAATATTCCTAGAATGTTATATGGATATTTAAAAAAAAAAATTAAAGTAATGTTATTATAATATTTCGAGAACATCACATAATATTTTTTAATATTACGAGAGTATTTTATAGAGGTTAGATGTCCACTTATATAATACCCTAGGTATTATATCTTAATATCCCTGAAATATCAAAATATTTATATAAATATTAATTATTTTTAATTTAGTATAATTTGAATTCACAATCCAGTAACGAAGTTCTTATCAGTCTTCATGCTGCATCTTGTGTTAAAAAAACATTTCGGCGTGATTTTAAGTACATATCCAGTTTTACAACTGCTTGTCAAAATAATTTTCAGTCTTTAAATATATACTTATACTGAACAGATGTAGCAGTTTTACAAATTAAAGTTAACGCTGTTATAATACTTTTTAATTTTATACAATATTACAGTAACATTAAATAGTGTTACTTTTAATAATCATATATTATTATCAGGAGTGGACATATAACCTTCCATTAATATTTCGAGAATATTATTTAATATTATATAATTTTAGTAAAATGTTCTTAAAATGTTATATTTAATATTCTAAGAATATATGCTTAAAATGTTATTTAATATTAAATAATATTATGTCCTTATAGGGTTATAATAGACAGCTGACATGAATCGATTGCGTAGCCAAAAAATTACACTGTTCAATTGCATAATGCTACTTGATATAATAAAATTAATACTATCATTTACAATTAAAAATGTCATGGTTAGAAAAATTGCAATTAATTATTTCGAAATTATCCGAAAGTTTAATTGCAGAGAATTTCTGAAAAGTCAAATTAATATATAATAATCATGGCGCAATAATAACAAGCTGTAAGCTCTATAAAGTTAGCTGGACCAAATCAGACCTATCGGAATTTTTACTACTTATTTTATTAAATTGTATTAAATTGTATCATTAATAATAATTTTGTACTGCGTGTCATTTCGAAAAAAATCGTGGCGCTGCTAGCTTAACATTAAGCTGCACAGAAAGTATTTGGTATTTTTGACTATAATTGCATGGTTAAAAAATTATGGTTAGGTGGTCCATTTTTATGATTATTATTGCTATAATATTGGTAATAATAAATTTATATGTATAGTTTCCTCAAATATTGTACTATAAATTATACTATAAATTATGATAGTATAAACTATTAGTATAGTAAGATATTAAGATACGAATGGTAAGTAGGAATAACCATTTTTATGTAATAAATACAACCATCATTATAGTGAACATAACTTTCTTAACATTCGCTAACTATTTACATGGTAATAATAATGGTAAGGAAAAACTAATTTGCATGGTAAGAAAAACTTAATATATGTCATAGTTGTAATGATCATATTTCAAAGTTGAAGCAACTATAACAGGCATGCTTAAAACAAATATTTTATAGTTGATCCAAAAAATGACTAAATTATAATTAAATTATAGTACTTGAAATTTTTTTCTCTCAGTGTGACAGAATCAATTCAAAATAAAAAAAAATAATATCAGAAATCAGTAGAATTGAATTAGTACTATTGTAATTTGTTCTACCAAAAACAATTCTATATTATGTGTCATTCCCAAGAAAACAGTGGCGCTGCTAGCTTAATATTTAAACTAGTGTAGGTAACCATAAGAAAAACAACACAAGGGTAAAAATGAATAAAACTGAATTTGTACTAATTTATAACTTGTTGATTGAAAGTATATATTAATAAAGTTTATATTAATAAAATCATTTTGAGGAGAAAAAATGTAAAATGTTAACTTACTTTCCGTGGTACAAATTAGTATAAATTTAGGATCATTACGCAGAATAGGGCTTTTTTCGAATTTCGACATTTCTCGGCTTCAATGCTGATAATAATCTTTGTTATGACTCAAATAATGATAATAAGTTGGGAGGTCAAAAAATATATAGTTATTTTTTATATTATTTATTCTATCTTATCTCCCTCCTGCTTAGGAGCACATGAATTTCCATGCGAAGCGAGGTCTGAAAAGTTTTGAGCCTAACATAGAAACAAGTAATTTTTCGGTCAAATTCAATTTTATTTTTCCACATAGTCTCCTTTTAAGTCGATACATTTTTTCCAACGATGCTCCCACCCCTTTAATCCATTCAAATAATACTGACCGTCTTGCTTTGCAAAATAGGCGTCTACTGCAAAATAGCGGATGCGATGACCTCGTTCGATGAAAATTTCTGTCCTCCGAGCTAAACTTTGAGCCTAGGAAACAGAAAAAAGTCGCTGGGGGCCAGATCTGGTGAATACGCTGGATGGTCAATTAATTCGAATCGCAATTCGTGAATTTTTATCATGGCGACTACTGATATTCATTTTTTCCATTTTTACAAAAACATTGACATTGACTGGCACAAATGACTGTCAAACAACAACTAAGCGCCGGAAGTAGCTACAATTTTCGCAGGTATCTTTCAAAGTATGTACGATTATAGTACCAAAATTGTTTTGACGAGTAATGCCATCTTCATGTTGAGGCTCAAAACTTTTCAGACGACCTATGTACTTCACAGCCTTATTTAACCCTGCTTGGTGGCACACGATTTTCAATGCAAAGGGAGTTTCATCCTATCTCCCCTGCCAAGGGGAGGCACATACTGTTTCCACGCATACACTTTATAATGCTCTATTTAGATAATAGATTATTAACGTTATCACTCGGTATACGAGTAGAAATATAATACACATAATGAATTACTATATGAGAAATAAATGATTTAAAAAATTGGTAGACTATATATTTTTCGACCTCTAGCGGTTTATTATCATTATGTAGGTCATAACAAAGATTGCAGCAAAAAATGTCGAAATTCGGAAAATGCTCTATTCTGTATCATTACCAAATTGAATTTTATTCATTTTTGCCCTTATGTTGTTTTTTATGGACTTGCCAGCTTAAATATTAAACTAGCAGTGTTTTCTTGTTTGCACTGTTTTCTTGGGAATGACATAATATATAATATAATTGTTTTTGTACAAATTAGTACAAATTCCATCCTATTAATTTATGATATTATTTTTCATCTTTCTTTCATTTTGAATTGCCAACTCAATATTAAGCTAGCAGCGCCAGATTTTTTTCGAAATGATACACAGTACAAATTATCATCAATGGTACAATTTACTACAAAATGAGTACTAAAAATTTCGATTTCCGATTTTATTCTGATGATTTAGTTTCGCTAGCTTTATAGACCTCAAGCTATAGCTATATCCATCATATTAAAGATATAGGTCAACGCATTTGAAGCTTCCAAAAAATCAAAATTTTTTGTTTAAAATTAGTTTGAAGTCTTACAATTAATATACAAAAAGTCCTAAGTGGCTATTCGAAATATCTTTTGAGTTATGAGATTTGAAGTGAACTCGCGTATCTACGCGTAGGTAGTTGATCCATAAGATCGAGCGGCATAGCGTTGCACTGCAAACAATGTGAATATTAGAACTAAATATACAAAAGAATATAAAACATGGAAGGAATCGTAAAGAAATAAGTACTCCACCAATCACGAACAAAACGCGAGAAATTTTAAATTCGTTTTTTACCTGTGATGAAAAACCAATTGACGGATTGGCTTGCAATTTGAAACGTACATATAAGAAGTAGTTTTTGTCTAATGGACGATTTTGTTGATAACATTAGTTTCCAATGACATTTGTAATGTCCATAAATGTGTCAAAAAATTAAATATACCATATGTATTCTCGTGAATTTTCAAAAAAAATGGAAAAAAAGCACGGCTCGTTGGCATAAGAGGCAAATTGGCATTGCGTTCTGTATTTATGATAAAGGAAACAATGGAAAAGTTACTGCAAAATATTTCTTGTACAACATAGGTATTTCTCTCTAAGTTTAATTTAAATCAAACAAAAGTATTGTATTACAATAGAAAAAAAGGTCTGATTTAAGAACAAGCAAGTAAATTTTTAAGCATTTCATAATTTCGTATTAATGTCCTTCGACTTGAGAAAGCGAACCTAAGCAATGTATTATTAGTTAAAAGAAAACTATTTATTAGTATACAATAAGTTATTTTGAGTAATAATGGTAATTTGTTATAATAAGATGATCAAAATCAGATCACATGTGCAGGGATGGGGTACGTTGACATATCATAAAAAAAGGTTAGGTTAACTCGTTGTACCGCACGTGTGAACATTCAATTACAATTTGATTCTGAGAAAATGCTTTATATTTCTATATTAAAATGAAGTAAAATTAAAATAATTTACATTTGTTTTTCTGTAACAACATTTTGCTATTCGATTATTACAAAATAACTTAAAGATACAATTTTTACTAAGAAGTACATATCTATTACCTAATTTTTATTTCTATTACTTTTATATTACGTTTTTGTTAATTTAATATAGGGTTTATCATAGAGGCAGTTCATACTGTAATACGTATCAATTTACCTCACATCGGGGCAAGTTAACTACAATGCAGCATGTCCGTATTTCATTTATTGCAAAGAAACTATATAGTGTATAGAACCATTACTGGTATGAAAATGTAAAGAAAGGTTCTCTCTATCATATTGATATATTTTAATCATAATAATTAATTGTTTAAAAATTCTAATACCAAAATTGTGAAAACTATGTCAACGAGATCCGGTCCCTACATTATAATTTATAAAACTATTTCGATTTTTTGTTTCAAGATAATCAAAATGGCAGAATCGTGTACACTGTTTACTGGTACACATAAAATCACATCTTATGCGGATCGCTGTGTTTCCTCGCAAAATTAATATTTCTCAATAAAATTTACAGCACAAGTACAATATATATATATGAATAAAGTGAAAAAATTATAAGTAAGATGCATTTATACTTTTTTCAAACTCATAGAATCTTCACTTTAGAGGCTTGTCAAAGTGTCCTATTCCTTAAGTCGCAACATCGTATCATCATTGATATCGGAATCAATTAACAATCAAAGAAGACAGATGCTAATTTAAATTTAAAATTTTTGCGGAACGTA
Organism: Mycetomoellerius zeteki; assembly: GCF_001594055.1. Lineage (NCBI taxonomy): Eukaryota > Metazoa > Arthropoda > Insecta > Hymenoptera > Formicidae > Mycetomoellerius > Mycetomoellerius zeteki. Next base: position 39,119 of record NW_017257860.1, on the reverse strand, counting down.
GTAAAAGATCGTGTATCAAATACAAGTTACATGATTACAATTGGGACGACGTGAAAATGTATAGTCTTTATCCAGGAAAATCGCTCGAGTACATACACACATTCGTGACGTGGCACATAATACATAAACTGACAGTGACGGTCATGTCCAGCGATGTTGCGAAATGATACGACGCTTATAGTCATCAAATATGCTTCATGCTTTTCTTTGGTACTGCTATTTAGTCCTTGACCCCTGCATTTCTTAGCACACGCCTAATACTTTTTTTTATAAAACCGATGCTTTATGATTAATAAATTTCATGAATAAGACTGAGATGTTCCACCTTTCATGAAGCTTTAATAACTCTCTTACTCTCTTATTTTCTTTACTCTTACTCATTTATTCTTTTATTTACTTATTAGATAATTCGAACATAGAACCGGCTCTATAACTGTTTTAATTTGTCACAACATATTCGTCATTAATATATTAAAAACATTACAAATTCGTTATAAAAATTCGATTGCAAACGATGTAGAATTTAGAACAGCCGTTAATATCAGAAAAACAATAAAAATATATTAAAAGTATTCTAAATGTAAATTAACATGAAATTAAATTAAAAATAAGTATTAAAAATATAATTGAAAATTGAATTAAATTAAATAACATTAAATTAAAATAATAAGAATTATACAAGACTTATATCTATTCATCCCAACGTTATATTCACAACCGAGATTGTCAGTTTCTAAAACTCCGATATAATTCTTAATTCATATTAATATTGCTTGTCGTTACATTTACAATTATCGCAAAATTACTGTTTGTTTAGGAAAAATACTCGACAATAGCGCCAAAATATCAACAGCACAATGTCGGAGGGTTGCACGAGTTGCAGAGGCGCGAATTATACGAGTGGTACTTTGCAGTTAGGCACGACTACCGGTGGCAATACCGGAAGTTCGTCGTCTACGTCTGGGGCGACCTGTACAACCACAAGGAGAGTCCAGATTCGCGCAAAAGTGTTATATGGCACAGGCAAAGCAATAGCGAGCTTACAAGCGCAGGAGAAAGCAGCCAGACACTGACGAGGTAATTAGTAATCGTAATTAATTCCACATTAATTATAATAAAATATATGACATCGTGATACATACACATTTCTCCTCGACAGGACATATAAGTCTATAATAAGTTTTATCTTTTTACTTGTTTAAGAATTAGGTAAATGTTAGATTAGGGGAGTCAGCTCACAAGGGAAGTTTCACAACTGTCCAGAGCCGATTTGATTCTTCATGTAAAATATGTTGTTAAACACAAAAATCTAAGGGACACGTGTTTTTTTATACGTACTCTAACTCATGTTTAAGGGATGTTTTATGATGGGTACGGAAAAATGTTTCAAACAAAAGTTGTATGATTCGGAGGGGGACATAAGAAGGTACCATTGATTTGACTTTGGGTGGCGTCGTTAAGGTCAGATCAAGGTCACATCGATTTTTTTAAATGGAACACCATATTTTTAATATCAGAATTTAATAGCTAATGTCAAGAGCTTTTCAAAACACGATAACAAAGTTATTTTTCATTAAGTACTTTTCTAGTTATAAGGCTTGAAAGTTACAGTACCGCCGGCACTATAAGCATTACACAAGGTGTCCGATTGACGGCTAAAACTTCTTGAATGTTGTTCAGGATTATGTCCTGGATAACATTGTCAAGATCAAGGCCATTGGAGAGTATTCCTCTTATTTTTATTTTTATGTATCATCGAAAAAATCGTATTCTGTATTTGCGAATAATTCCGTTTAATGGTATGCTCTATAATCAAATATTCTGAAAAATTTAGAATATTCCTCAATAAACATCTTATTAAGAATAATATCTGAATAAAGATATAGACTAAGGATATAAAATAAAGATATAGAATAAAGATAGAGAAAATACTTTAAAACATATCGGTGCTTGATTAATAAATAATATTCGCCTTCGTGTGTGTTTACCCACTTTACCAGTTCTGAAGGACCATTCGTCCGCGGCGGACGCGTCTCGGTTCGGGTGCTTTTATCTCGTATATTTTTGAAAGTGTTACCGACTTAGACTGTGTCCTAAGAAACATATAGCTGTCCCCCGGTTTTGGACGATCCGTCCATTCGTCCTGACGCGCGTCCATGCGGCGTGACGACGTCATAGACGAAGGCATCCGGTGTTCGGGCAGGCTTCGCCATTTTCGCGGGCATAGCATCACCTTTTTGTTTTTACGTTTTCTGACCATATCGACCTTTGTTTATAATTTTGGGAGGCTGGAGCCATTAATAAAAAAGAAGAAAAAGAAGAAGCCTTCGTGTTTATGCATGCATGTAAGTCCGTGCGTATTATTCCGTATCGTGTCCTGACGTTTTCGAGATTAAAGGTATCGAGATAAAACTTTTTGAAAAAAGATTTGCTTTTTACTCCTGAAGTAGCTGCATTAGTTTAGAGTTATTTATATTTCTTTCTCCGTTAGAAGAAGAAAGAACAAAATAACTAATGTTCGCTATAACTTGTATAGTATTGTTCATTGTGAAACATGGAAGAAGTGAAAAAGTGGCTGCTTCAACACAATGTATCGTAACACAAAACTAATCAGCCGTTTTGAAATCATGTATAAATTGGAAGTTTTGCGAGTTTACGTATCATGTACATATTACGTATGTCATGTAACATACTACGTGCGTGCGTACATGCGTACATGCGTGTGTGTGTGTGTGTGTGTGTAAAGATTAAAATATATTCTACTCCACAATAGAGGAATATTCTAAATAATTAGAATATTTTATTATAATAGAGGGAAATCTTCTAATTTTTATAATATATACTTGGCGCTTATTTTAATAGAAAATATTCTGTAATTTAGTCGGATATATTGAAATCTAGAATAAAATTTTTTCGGTGTAAAAATGAATTCTTAGTGCAAAAATGAAAATAAGAGGAATAATCTCCAATGGCCTTACTCTTGACAATGTTATCCAGGACATGTTCCTGAACAACATTAAAAGGTTTTAGCCATCAATCGGACACCTTGCGTAATGCTAATGCCGGCGAGGGCGTAACCACTAGCTGAAATATTATTCCACAGATTACATGATTTCATATGATTTCATCTGATTACAAATAATTTTTTTCACTACATTTGAAGTAATTTGGTAAAATATACGATTTTATTTAATATTATATCATGATTTCTCGTGATTGCATATGTAATTATCGGATTATACATAGAAATTTTATATGAATTTTATAATGATTTCGAGGACTCTGTCCCACTATTACATTAAGTGGTTACCCCCTTGAATTCCGACGGTATTGTAACTTTCAAGCCTTATACTACTCGAAAAATACTTAATGAAAAATAGCTTTGTTGTAGTGTTTTGAGAAGCTCTTGACACCAGCTATTAAATTCTGGCATCAAAAATATGGTGTCCCATTGAAAAAATCGATATGATCTTGACCTGACCTTAACGACGCCACTCAAGATCAAATCAGTGGTACCTTCTTACGAAGGTCCCCCTCCGAACGATACAACTTTTGTTTGAAATATTTTTCCGTATCTACCATAGTTTTCGAGGAATCTTAATGTATTATATAAAATGGGACACCCTATATAACGAGCGACGGCTCGTTATACAGGGTGTCCCATTTTATATAAAATTATTATTATTAAAAAAACATTAAAAAAGTAACGTCTTATTTCTGCCAAATACGATATTCAGAACTATCTCACACCCTTACCTATTTACGTAATAACTTTTCACATGAAGCAAGATTCACCCCTTCTTTTCCTCTGCATAAGGGCGTACGACTTTCCACGCAAGGGGAAGTCCATTCCATCTGTCTCCCTGCCTAGGACGCATGATTTTTCACGCGAAGCGAGGTTCACTTCACCTCCCCTCTGCTTATAATCATTCAACTTTTTATGCAAAGCAGGGAAATAATTACCATTTTCATTGTTAAAATACTTTTTAAAAAATAACAAGCGACAGCTAAAACTAGTTGGAAGTCATTTAGGGTCATGACCTTGACAACATATATCGATGTCATCGGAGCTGACTCCCCTAACCTAAATAATTATCAAGAATTATTTAGACGCTTTTTACGTATTTCAATTTAACCACATTACAAAAAAATGTGTAAATGTTAAAATGATTGTATTCAGAATCTGTTTATATTTTTATGGTTATCTGTTTATATTTTCTTGATTTAATTGAATTCCGACAAATTTCATTAAATTAACAATGAATAAAAAACAAACAACAACAAAATTAAATTTTTCTTTCAAAATTAAAACGTAAAGTTCAACTTTAATAGATTTACCACAATTGAAAATAGACAAAAATTAAATAACATAAATAGGGTCATAACGCTCAGCGGATCGGACCGATCATCTTAATTATGTGAATTCTAACGAATAATATAGATTTCTTTTTATCTAATGTTTTACTTAATATAAAGTTTATTTAAAATAATATATTATTAGGCATATATGAATAACTACAAAAAAGATACATTCGATGAAAAGTTTCAGTAATAATTTCATATAAAAAGTAATGACTTTATAATAACGTTTTTAACATACTTATGATGCATGTACACTGTATTTTATGATTACTAAATGTAAAGATTTTTTAAATCTTTCATATGAAAAAAAATTGAATATAATTATCTACATTTTTTTCTGTAATTTTTTTTATTACGCGGACGATCGGTGTCATGAAAATCATGGAGCGCGGATTACGGCGCAAAGGCGTGCGCCACGAAAAAGGTTAAGTATACCCATGTGTATGCTTCATAACTTGCATAACACAATTTGTAATTGAAATATATAATTTTTAATTTATAATTTATAATTGCATTTTCAACAATGCATGTTGAAACGTTGAAAGTGTTATTATAATTAAAAAATAAATATTTTTCGAAATAAGTTTATTTATAGTTTTTCAACACATTAATCTTGTTAATATGATGCTTGATTGAGTATAAAATTATTATTAAAAATTGTTCGTCAATTTAATTTAATTCATGATATTATTACAGTAGTTTAATTGCGTTTATAAGTCTGAAAAACTAATTCGGCGCGCAGTCGAATCACTACGAATATGGTATATGTATAATACGTATACATATATACATATCCCAATCAGCAGACAATGTTCTTAAAAATGTCTAAGAATATTTAAAAAACATTTTTAAAAATAATGGGTTAAGTCCTCTTTTTTTTTTTATTAAAAACATGTTTATTGTAATATTTGAAGAAACATTTCTTTAACGTTAAAAAAAACGTCTTTTAATGTTAAAATTATTTAAACGAAATTAGAAAAAATAACAATGTAGAATCTTTTTTTAATTTATTTTTTTTTATCAACGGTGCCTACAAACTTAGACAACTAATTTTATTAATAAATTCTAATTTTTAATTATAATATATTTTAATCTTTTTCACTTACCGGCCGGGTTTTGAATCTGGGACCTCAAGGTTATAAGTCTCGTACCATTACGCCACTTATAATTGTCGACACACAATTGTACACACAGTTCTTACCCAGCTAACACGATTTGGCATTGTTATATAATTTTTTGGTCATTATACAGATGTCTCTGTTTTATAACAACGAGACAGCTTTATGGCATAAACGAAATATCCTGATATAAATATGATAATTTTATTACATATCTTTGTTATATATTTAGCATGTAACACAATTATGTACAATAAATTAAACGTAATTATATTACATCCATGAACTATTCTATGAATGAGATATAACAAATACAAAATATGTATACATCACAAAGCCGTAATGGAAAAAGATGTAAATTATATATGCTTTTTTTTTTTGGTTACATCTGTAGGAATGTAGACTCCCTATAAGCGCAATATGTTCCTAGAATGTTACATGAATATTATTAAAAAAAATTAAAATAATCTTATTATAATATAATATTTCGAAAATATCATAAATATTTTTTTAATATTACAGGAGTATTCTATAGAGGTTATATGTCCACTTATATAATAAACCTAGGTAT
>NW_017257860.1:29171-32906 GCF_001594055.1 Mycetomoellerius zeteki | reverse complement strand
AAATGTTACTTTTAATAATCATATAATATTATTAGGAGTGGACATATAACCATCCATTAATATTTCAGGAATATTATTTAATATTATATAATTTTAGTAAAATATTATTAAAATGTTATATTTAATATTCTGAGAATATGCCTAAAATATTATTTAATATTAAATAATATTATGCGCTTATAGGGCTGTAGTCTGTAACAGTTATATCATTAAAATGATGAGATTGTACTTTCTTATAAAATTATTATACATCATTACGATGTAACATAATTTCATAAATTAAACGTCACTTTTTCAGTGTTTGAGTATATTTCATTATATTTGTTTTGAGAGAAATGACTTTGTTATATAAACATATTAAGGGACAACAAATGTGATAAATTGATAAGAAAACGATCGATCAATAAATACTATTGCAAATTATTTCTTATTATTAGTTAATATAACAAATAATCAAAATAATCAGTATCGCTAGCAAATAAAGTCTATCCAAAAGATAGGTTAGGTTAGGTTAGGTTAGGTTAGGTTCTATATAGTTTGCTTCTATTATGCTATCAGTTAATTATTTTTATACAATTAGATAATACTATATACGATTGTCACATAGATTTTTCCTTTATAAATACAAAAATATAAAGAATAAGTATTTAACATGGATAGATCATTATCATTTTCTAACTAAGCGAATAAATACCAGCGTATTATTTTGCTTCCATGTAATCTCTTCAAATATTAATAATATTAAATTGTTAGCAGAGGCATGAAATTAATATAAGAATGGTTACAATAGGAGGTATAAGTAACGTTGGTAATGACTCGATCACAAGCGTGCGATTTAGCTCAGCGTAAGTGTATTGAACTACTGTTCTAGGGATCATAGGTTCAAATCTTGATGGCGATGCGATGCGTTTTTTAATAATTAAATTGTAGTTAATAATACAAGAATATAGGTATGCGAAATATAATAGTATTATACAGCAAACAGTAAACAGTAAATAATAAATTGAACTGAAAAAACAAAAGTAAATAATAACAAAAAAGTTATTTTTTTCGTTAAGATATAACCGTAATTTTTTATTACATAAAAAAATAGTTTTTATTTAAGAAAATTTTTTGTTACATATAAAAAATATATTTCTTTCATTTAAAAAAAGAATTGTAAAACTACATAAATTTTTTTAATTTTAATAGCAAGAAATAACCAAAAAACTTCTACAAATCAAAGAAATTGAGTTGATGTCAATAAGTAACAGATAAATAACAATTTCACCCATTTATGATGTCACAGTGACAAATTTTGCATTGCGTAAATATTATATATATCTACATTTCATCTCAATACATAATTGTTATATGTCAACTCTGTCGCCGTTTCGTATTTAAATCTATAGTAGTTACATATCACTGTTATGTAACTGCTATAGGTAAATTGGGACGACAAATTTGAGAACATTCTCCGTAAATTCACGTAACTTTTGACATCACTGTTACGATCCAAAAAATTAAGATTATGTATGAGTTATGAGTTTGAGATATATTTGTGTTTACTGGGTATTGTCCATATATGGTACACTTAACGCAATTATATTGTGTTGTTAATTTATCTTCCGTGATTAGTTTATTATTCCAGTTTTTTATTAATTTGAGTTTTAGAAAATAATAAGATTTTTTACATATTTATAATAAGCGTCAGATAAACGTTAAATAAACATTAAAAAAGCATTTAATAAACATTAAATAAATATTTCTTTAAACCATTATTTCAAACAAATAATTAATGTGAAATAAACATTTAATAAACGTTAAATATACGTGAAATAAATGTTTCTTATCACCACATTTTAAATGAATAAGTAATGTAAAATGAACATTTTATAAACATACGTTTAAAAACTATTTCTTTAAACCTTTATTTCAAACAAATAATTAATGTAAAATAAATATTTAATAAACGTTAAATAAACGTTACATAAGTTTCTTTTCACTATATTTTAAATAAATAAATAATGTAAAATAAACGTTCAACAAACGTTAAATAAACGTTTAAAAATGTTTTTTAAACCATTATTCCAAATAAATAATTAATGTTAAATAAACATTTAATGAACATTAAATAAGCGTTTAAAAAATGTTTTTTCAAACCATTATTTCAGATAAAAAATAAATTTAAAATAAACGTTAAATAAATGTTTAAACAATGTTTTTCAAACATTTATTTCAAATAAAAAATTATAATGTAAAATAAACATTTAATAAACATTAAATTAATGAATTTTGAAAACGAATCGTGAAAAATGTAAGATTAATGAGAAATAAACATTTAAAAAACATTTAAAAAACATTGTCTACTGATTGGGATATAGTATATATATAATTTACATTGAATTATTTAAGCATTAATGGTCCAGCAACCGTTATAAGCATTTAATTTCTAGTATTGATTGTGTTCTTCACATATGTCTAAAATAAAGATTCTTAATATTGTTAATTAAAAAATAGTTTAATAAACGAATTTTTTCATATAATTGATTTATTAAAAATGATTGTCATGTTCTGCAACTGAAATGCCCAAGACATAATTGTCATGATCTCACCCCGATTACCATGACCCGTAATCTGATCGCCCCTCACAGATAGGCTATATCGATCAAAACTACTAAATCTTTTTACATCAATAAATAAAAATTTAATCTGTCTAATAATTATTTTAATGGTTTTTTTTAAAGCTATAATCCAGTACTGTATGTCTCTGCAACAAATTTGATAAAAAATCAGTTTTAAATGAAAATATTAATAAAATTTCTTAAGTGATCGCCACCACCCTACTCTCTCCTATACATGTATATACGGTGTTTCAGGTTTTTCTGTACAACTTTAACGGTATGTTTTATGAGCTAAAACAAAAAAAAATATTACATAAATATAGGTTCTTAAAAGCCTTATTAATAAGTTATAATAAAAGTATGGGATGTATTAGAAATAATTTTATATAAGTTTGCATTTCAAAGCGTCGTCCGCCCATGTCATTAAAAGTTTGACATCGATATAATTTTAAATTTATTACCTTTTTTTGCAGTGGTAGAAGAAAATGTTTTTTTTATCGTTGTTATAACTTTTTTATTGTACCTACTTTACCATAACTAATTAATAAAGCATTTTAGGATATAGACATACTAAAAAATACACACACGCACGTATATACTATAATTTATCATGAATTATAAAATTCTCAAATTTTTTATTAAATCGAATTATTCTTATCAGATCAGTAGTTTAAGAAATAAATTTAAAAAAGATTAAAAACAATTTATAATATAAAAAACTCATATATATTGTGGTATTACAAAAGATTATTACCTAAAAGAAAAAATATTGTGAAATATTGTAAAATTTATTTTAATTTTCTTCACTTTTAATAACAGATGTTGCATAAAATCGTATTATTATAAAATTTTACTATATGCAAAAAGAATTTAACTACAAAATAATTTTAAATTAAGAAGCGCCATAACGGTCAGAACGTTAAGATGTTGAACTATTGTAAATTCATTTTTAAATGAATTAATTTTTCAGAAATGATAATTGCGTGCCGATATGGTTGTCGGACTTTCAACGCAATCAAATCTGAAATTAATAATCCCCCCAAATTCCCCAACTTAAAAACTGTAATAAAACTTATTGCGAAAAATAATGCCTCGGCCGGGAGTCGAACCCGGATCTCTTGCATTCCGTGCG
>NW_017257860.1:5867-29107 GCF_001594055.1 Mycetomoellerius zeteki | reverse complement strand
AAATGAATTTACAATAGTTCAACATCTTAACGTTCTGACCGTCATGGCGCTTCTTAATTTAAAATTATTATGTTTAACATTAGCGGTCTTTCAATCTTATTATTGTTTATACACGCGCGCTGAGAAAATGCTTAACTCTCTATATATACCAATTATTGCGAAGAATGATGCTAAGGTCTCGGTAGTCTAAAGGCTTAGGACGCTCGCACGGAATGCAAGAGATCCGGGTTCGACTCCCGGCCGAGGCATTATTTTTCGCAATAAGTTTTATTACAGTTTTTAAGTTGGGGAATTTGGGGGGATTATTAATTTCAGATTTGATTGCGTTGAAAGTCCGACAACCATATCGGCACGCAATTATCATTTCTGAAAAATTAATTCATTTAAAAATGAATTTACAATAGTTCAACATCTTAACGTTCTGACCGTTATGGCGCTTCTTAATTTAAAATTATTATGTTTAACATTAGCGGTCTTTCAATCTTATTATTGTTTAACTACAAAATCATTCTCTAAAAGTCATTGAACCTGAGTACATAAATATAAAAAATCCAACTTGATGATAACCGAATTAATACACACTTACCAGATTATCAATAATCAAAGACTGGAGATCAGTCTAATGCGGAAGAAAACGTCAATCAAACGAGGCCCTAATTAGAATAATCTTATCCATTTCAACTTGTCTTCTCTCCGGTATAACGAATGCTCTGAATCCGTACTCGAGAAATCATAAATGCCATAACACAATTATAGGAAAATCGACGTCACGTCATCCTGCCGTGCTATGTCTTTGCAAAACGGAGTCTTCCCGTAACGAGGTGATCAACGGTAGACAGTCGAAATAACGAGATAACTCGCTGAAGCGTCGCGAATAACAGTAAAAATATGCAAAAGACGACGACCGGTATCAACGAACAAAAAGCAAAGGAGCCCGGAGGCGCTGTTCTTCCTCGCGGATAAGACCAGTCGGTCGATCTGATCACCGCTTAGTATCTTGTTAACCGTCCTCGAGAAGACCATCGCCTTGATTCGACTATACGATTCACGCGTCTCTCCGTGGCCTTTTTTTATTTTTCGCCTTTTTTCTAATCATGCTTTCTGTCATTTCCGCGTCTTTATTTGGCATTTAACGATTTCACACTGCCAAGTATGCACCGTCGAATATTGTGAGTGCAACCAGGATCGTAACACCACACATGCAAAATGCACTTTGCAATTTTGTGAGTGGATATCGATAAGTATTTTCGTTTTTTTTTGTTGATATAGATCTGCAAACCTTATTGACAAATCGCATCTGAAATATATGCTAATTAGATTCGTGATCAAGATTCGTTTGTTATTTTTAAGCAACGTTTATCGCCGATGGTTGTAAATTTATATTAAATTTTAAATTGTGTGTGATCGAGAAAATATTTTTATCTAATTTTTGTGTTAATATTAATTTAATTCTTAAATAAATTTTGATTCCATTTTGGTTAAAGAATTAGGTATAAATATTTTTGCTATAAACTGATTTGCATATTTTTACGATATATTCGCTATCGAAAAATTCAAGAAGAGAACTGTCCAATTCGACAAGGTCAATATAATATCTTTAGTCCATCATGTTTTTGCCGTTCTACAATTTACGATCCCGTTATATCGCTTTCGAGTCTAACGCCTTACGATGCCAAGTTTCATTTAATGAATGTTTCAACTCACATATGGACCTTCTTTTTTTTTCTTCTTTAAATAAATATCTCACGTCATAGTACTAAATGCCACTGTTTGTTAATTTGCTTCATCCATTATCACACATTTAGTAGTTATTACACATATAATCATAAAGTATATAAATATCATATGCTTTATGATAATACAGCAATAATATATAATTAGTTTTTAATGTCATAATTATTATAGTAATGATCGTTGTTTCGTTATCAGTTACTGTATGTGACAATGAATAACTTACCGCGAGAAATAATTTTAATAACCGTTATCAAATTAAGGCAACAACAATTAAATGATTATTTTTATTAATTTTACGTGACAATCATGTATTATCACCATATATGATATATCGTAATCGTAATCATAATTTTACAAGAGCAATCAATCATATTTAAGATCCTATTCAACATATTTAATCGGTAATTGTCTATTCACAACTTAATTTGTCAACTACAGGTATCGTTTAGAAACAAACCCTCTAATTAACAATTGATTGTAACAGCCAGCAATTAGTAAGCGTCAGTAATTATAATTCTCTGTGATTCTCAGAATATACTTTTAAATACTTAATAGATCTAAATTAATATATCAATCACAGACAATAATTACATTGTAGAACAAAATTTGACTATTTTTTACTTTACGTGAATGTGAATAATTATTTCCGCATTTTGGCATGCTGAATAGGAATCCGTTGACAAAAGTTGACCATTATACCACAATTTTAAATTAAACAGCATTAAAAGGGACTATTAAAGGGACGAAAAACGAGGGTTTTAAAGACGTTGTAGCACCGGTAACTAATTTTTTTGTTTCATTTCATAAATGCCACGCGAATCAACTTTTAACTTTAAAATGCGTTTTGATTCATTTAGATATAATTTTGTTGTTTCTGAAATATAGCAATTTTTGATAATCATTTTTTTTTCATATAATATATACCGGTGTATGCATAAGTCTTTTCCGGTTTAACTAAGAGATGGCCCCAGCGAAAAGTACGCAGCGTATTAATTTGATACATACGCCATTTTGTTCGTCTGACATTTAACTACAAACACACACAAGTTGAGTCCGCCAAAAACTAGCGTCTTTGTTTTATCGTTTAGTGATCATGTCGAGTTTTGTGCCTGAAAAAGAACATTTGCGGCACGCATTGCTTTTTTTATTTAATCAAAAGAAAAAGGCCGTTGAAAGTCATCGTTTGCTGGTAGAAACATATGGTGAACACGCTCCATCGATTAGAACATGTGAGACATGGTTTCGACAATTTAAAAGTGGTGATTTCAATGTGAAAGACAGTGAGCGCTCTGGTAGACCACAAAAATGCGAAGACGAGCAATTGCAGGAGTTATTGGATGAAGACCCAACTCAAACTCAACGGCAATTAGCAGAAGCATTACATGTATCACAAGAAACAATCAGCAGACGTTTACGAGCAATGGGAAAGATCAATAAACTCGGTAAATGGGTCCCACACAATTTGAATGAACGTCAAATGGAAAATCGCAAAGTCACTTGTGAAATGCTGCTTCAACGCTACGAAAGGAAATCATTTTTGCATCGAATTGTGACGGGTGACGAAAAATGGATTTATTTTGAAAACCCGAAGCGGAAAAAATCGTGGCTTTCACATGGCGAAGCCGGTCCATCAACACCAAGGCCAAATCGCTTCGGCAAGAAGACCATGCTCTGTGTCTGGTGGGACCAGAGCGGTATTGTGTATTATGAACTCTTGAAGCCCGGCGAAACCGTTAATACACAACGCTATCGCCAACAAATGATTAATTTAAACCACGCATTAATCGAAAGACGACCGGAATGGGCCAGAAGACATGGCAAAGTGATTCTGTTACACGACAATGCGCCGTCTCACACAGCAAAACCAGTGAAAGACACATTGAAATCGCTTGGATGAGACATCCTTTCGCACCCGCCGTACTCCCCAGACCTGGCGCCATCTGACTATCACCTCTTCGCATCAATGGGGCACGCGCTCGCAGAGCAGCACTTCAGCAATTTCGAGGAAGTTGGAAAATGGTTCGACGAATGGTTTGCCGCAAAAGACAAGCAGTTTTTCTGGCATGGTATTCATAAATTACCTGAAAGATGGGCAAAATGTGTAAAAGCCGATGGCCAATATTTTGAATAAAAAAAAATTAATTTCCCTTGAAAATTACGTGTTTTTTTTTACCAAAAAACCGGAAAAAACTTATGCATACACCTGTACACTGTTCAACAAAATTTGACTATTTACCATACTAGTGTGAATATAGGAACATTTTCAACATACTTTTACATGCTGAACATGAATCCATAGGTAAAGATTGATTACATTAGTAAATGTCGTTAAAGGAGGTTGCAAAATTTTGAAGTGACAGCCATTTTCTCAGTACAGAATGTTCAAAGAATGTTGTTGAGATGTTGTAATGTCGAATCTTGAAGTGTCGATGTTTTATCGATATTGTCTATATTAATTCTTCTACATTGATTGTTAATATTGCTGCAACATTGAAACAATATTGAATAAATTATACATCGAAATCTATTTTAATTTGTAAAAAATGAACAAAAATAAAATGTCAATGTAAATAAAAAATTTAAATCACTTAAATTAATCTTTTAACAAAATTCATTTCTATATATTTACGCGGAAATTGGCCGCGCGTACAGAATGCTCGCGAGGGTGTTTGTGTTTGACCGATACGCGACGTCGACTCATGGTCTTTCTACATATCTATATGTCACAGTTATATATGGAATACATCCACTAACATTCAGTGTTCTTGAATCATCGAAATAGCCGTTTTCGTACGATTGCAGAGGTTCAGCACCGTTGAATGGGGTGTAAGATTGGATTGGTGATCGCTTAAAAAAGTAAGGAAATTAATTCCCAAATGAGGGAGGAAGCGTTTATTTTCAATTATAATTTTGTCGTGTGTGTTCTGGATTATGATGTTAATCAATAATACTTATTTTAATAATAAAACTGAATTAATTAATATGTGAAAAATTTTTTATGTCTTACAGACGTTGCAATTCAACGGACATTAGACATTTCTGCAACATCTCTTCAACATTAAATCTACATTTTGAAATGTTGCAATTCAACGTTTCTGACATTGATTCAACGTTAGTGTACTATATGATTTTTTGCCCATGGATTTGTGTTCAACATGCAAAAGTATGTCAAAAATGATTCACACTCGTGTAGCAAAACGATCAAATTTTATTTAACAGTGCTGTTAAGCGATTAATGATTATTGTTCCTAATTGATAAATTTGGATTTAACTAATCTAGTACTGGACAATTAAAGATCTAAAAGAATACTCCAATCGCAGACAAATATAGACTGCCGGCATTTTTTCATTAAAAGAGTGGTTCTTTTTCCTCAAAAATTTTTCTATAAAAGTAACATACACATGTAAAATACAAGTAACATACAAAATTTCGAGGTTTTTGCAAAGCCACAAAAGTGATTTTCCCGGCAAGGAACGTACGATCAAATATGAAAATGTTTATTTTCTCAAAAATAGCGTATTTGGAGGTTTTTGGTATCACTGATTCCAATTCTGAGCATAGATTTAGGAAATCTTGAACCATAAACGTAATATTGACAACATAAATGAATATAAACGTATAGACTCATGCACAGAACTTTCTTTTATTTAGCATTACCCAGAGCTAACGACATAGACGTAAAAAGTTTATATAGCTCCTTTTTGACTTTCCTTCTTTGTTTGGTTCTCAAACTTATTTTTTGTATTTTTTTTACTTTTTTCTTGTTTTATAATTTTTTTACTTTTTTATATTTTTTTCTTATTTTTTGTATATTTTTCAATACTTATATATTTTTATATATTTTGGGCAACATACACATACAGGTTGTAGAAAAAGTCCTGGACCTTTTAAATATCTTGAAAAGTAATCATTTTTGAGAAAAATGTTTTATACAAAAGATGTAGGGTTGAAAATGATCTATTGATTGACCTTATCAACTTGACCTTCGATGGTGCCACCAAGGTCAAGTCAAGGTCAAATCGATTTTTTTTAAACGAAACAATATTTTTGATTTCAGAATCTAATAGCTGAGGTCGGAAGCTTTCCAAAACACTTAATAAAGCCTCTTTTTAATCAGTACTTTTTAAGTTATGAGAGTTGAAAGTTACGGAACCGCCGGCATTAGCATTATCTAAGGTATTATGTAGAGATTGCTCGACTGGATTTATGAGTCATGTATGTGCCCGTGAATGTCTGTATCTTTATCTCCTCCTCCCTCCTACCCTTTTTTTTTCCTTCCCACCCTCCTTCCCTCCTACTCCTTTCCATCCCCTCTCCTTCCTTTCCATCCTTTCAACAAAGCTGGAGACTACATAAGTCTAGAGATTTCTACTGTCAAGTTCATTCTTTCTGTGACCTGCGATTGAGAAAGTATACTTTTTCGTGATACTCCGTTCTGAGATTGCTTATCGCCACATAATTGTCTTTGTTTATAAAGTATTTATTTAAAATACTTTATAATGCTTACTGAACAGGAGCGTATATCCCTTTTAATGATGCGAGGATGGAGTGATCGTAGGAGGTCTTACGCATATGTGACCGAACTTTTCAATCAAACTTTTAGGAATGAGGACAATGGTATATCTACTATAAATCGACTGTTATTCGTACTGTATAACGTTTTAAAGAAATTGGTTTTATAAAAGACCGTAATGTACAAGGTAGACCAGCAATAGCGACAAATCCTAATAAAAGATTGAATGTTCTACAATCTTTTATCGAAGATTCGCGTAATTCAATTTGCAAAGTTGCACAACAACATCGATCCTGTGTCAGTTTATAAAATTCTAAAAAAAGTAAAATTTTGTCCATATTATCCATCTGGCGCAGGAACTATATGAACTATATGAAGATGATTTTGATCGTCGAATTGATTTTGCGAAAGTATGATGTTAAATATCGATAGAAATCTTTTATTTGTAGTCAACATTATTTTTTCAAATGAAGCTACTTTTGAGCTAACCGGTAATGTAAATCGACATAATTGCAGATATTGGAGCGATGAAAATCCTCATTGGATGTACGAGGCACATACTCAGAATCAGCAAAAAGTCAACGTATGGGCTGGAATTTTAAATGAAGCCATTATTGGGCCTTTCTTTATTGAGGGTAATTTAAATGCTGACAATTACTTAGCCATGTTTCAAGATGAAATAGTTCCGGCAATCTGAAACATCGCTCTTCAAAACTTCAATGACATTTAGTTCCAGCAAGATGGGGCGCCATCTCACTACGATTTACGAGTACGCCAATATCCGAATGAAGTTTTTCCGAATAGGTGGATAGGAAGAAAGAATTACATTGAATGGCACGATCGACTGATCTAAATCCACTCGACTATTTTTTGTGGGAATATTTAAAGGGAAAAATTTATAATACTAAACCTCGAAATCTTAATGATTTACGTCAACGAATAATAAATGAATTTAGAACCATACCTCGCGAATTCTATAGAAATGCAGTCTTAAGTTTTTATAATTGTCTAGCATATTGTCAGACTACGGAGGGACGCCAATTTGAGTATTTGCTATAATATGTAATATTCTTTTAACCCTAGCTCGCCATACTATGACGTATCTAATGCGATTTTTTACATTGCAATTCCGACTTTAACTTTTTATGATGTAATTTAAGAATAAAATTTTTTTTTTCATCTTTGTTTATTTGTTCTTGTCTTACTCTAGAGATATCAATTTTGCATGTGATAATTAAAAATATGTTTTCTATTCAGAGATATAACTTGACGAAGTTCCAGATCCCGGTGGGGTCTAGCCGAGAAACTAAAAATTGGTAGGTAAGGCGAGCTGGTTTAAAGGAATGACAAATGCTCAAATGAATGACAGTTGATTTAGATATACCATTATCTTTATTTCTAAAAGATTGATTGAAAAGTCTTGTCGCTTGTTTAAGACCTCCTATGACTACCCTATTCTCGCATCATTAAAAGGGATATACTCTCCTGTTCAGTAAGCATAATTAAGTATTTTAAATAAATATTTTATGAACAAAAGATAACTATGTGGCGATAAGCAATCTCAGAACGGAGTATCACGAAAAAGTATACCTTCTCAATCGCAGGTCACAGAAAGAGGGAACTTGACAGGAGAGATCTCTAGCTTATGTAATCTCCAGCTTTGTTGAAAGGGTGGGAAGGATGAAGAGGGGATAGAAAGGAGTAGGAGAGTATGGGGAGAGGAGAAGGAGGGTAGGAGGGAGGAGGAAATAGAGACATTCGCGGGCACATACATGACTCATAAATCCAATCGAGCAATCTCTACGTAATACCTTAGATAATGCTAATGCCGGCGGTTCCGTAACTTTCAACTATCATAACTTGAAAAGTACTGATTAAAAAGAGGCTTTATTATAGTGTTTTGGAAAGCTCCCAACCTCAGCTATGAGATTCTATAATAAAAAAATAGGGTGTTTCGTTTAAAAAAATCGATTTGACCTTCACTTGACCTTAGTGGCGCCATCCAAGTTCGAATTGATAAGGTTAGTCAATAGATCATTTTCAACCGTACAACTTTTGTATAAAACATTTTTCTCAAAAATGATTACTTTTCAAGATATTTAAGGGGTCCGGGACTTTTTCTACACCCTGTATATATGTTTAATACAATTAGTATTTAAAATGCCACCAAAAATGATATTTTAATCCACACTCAAGAGCCACAAAAGTGACTTTCCCGACAATTTAAAACTTGCAAAAACATTTTTTTAATGCAACTAAAATTCCATGATTGAACAATTATTCATACAATAACCGTTTAATTAGTTGAACTGATAATCGGTTAAGTTATTTTCTAATAATGTTATAATGAACTGTTAGTAATCATTTAATGGAATAACTGTTTAATTAATTATTTATTTGTATGTAAGGAAATACTGTAATATGATTATTTTGAAGTAATAGTTACTATTATATCCACTTAGTAGAAATAACGGTTTAGGCCTATCTGCAAGTCATAATATTATAAAATTCAATTTGTATAATTATATTTTGTGATGGCAAGGCTTCAAATACTTACTTGAGTACTTTGATATGAATGCAAAAGGAGGAGAGCACTTATTGCGATAAACGGTACTCGTGTACGTTTTATCGTGAGTTTGAATGAAAAACTTATATTTGATCATGCAAATTAGTTCGCGATAAGGTCAATGTTATGAGTAGATAAATCGTAATATAAATGTTGTTTGAATACGGTCGATATCAGAACTCGCGCACACACCAGTGAAAGTTAGGGAATGCTATCGAAATACCATGCAAAACGCTTTAAATATTAAAAAGGAATAAAAATAAATGTCTGTCTTTTTAACAAATATATGTTATTATTATTTATTAGATTATTAGACATGAGCAAGAATATAAATTTTATACCTAATATTCTCTTTACTTACATAGGCACATACATGCAATATAAATTTCACATTATATATGCATATAATGTACGGTTGTTCTTTTAATTGTTAGCCTAGTCGTTTCTTCCCTCTCCTGCGCATTATCGAAATCGGGGGAAGCGAACGATAAAGCAGAAACTCAAGCCAAGAGTCAAACATCAAATCACGAAGTAAGAATTTCCGGTGAACATGAGCAATCGTTTTTTACATCAATGGACGCTCTGGGAAAGCGAGTAAACATTTCAATGGACTATGAACACCCTTTAATGTCAGAGATTCAAGAAAACAACGGAAATGCTGCATATTCTGTCGAAACAGCGCATTTGAAATACGTACAGAAATTGCTAAGGAGAGAGACAGAAGAGATAGCAATGGATGCGTTACAGCCGAGAAATTCCTATAAAATCACGTACATTCCTACAAAAGAGACAAATCAAACAAGAGACGGAATTCGACATGAATTTTTGAACGCATTGCATATTTCTGAAACCTCCGAAGTAACAGAACTGACAGCAAGCAAAGAAGAAGATGAAGAAATCAGAAAGACGGGAGATAGACTTAAAGAGGAATTTTTGGCCGGATCGCTGAGTAACGCGAGCGTCAAAATTTCGGAATTGTTGAACAACGCAAAAAATAACTACTCACAACAAGTGAACTTTCTTCAAAAACGGAATAATGGCGTTCAAACAAATGAATATTCTAATATCAGTGGCATTTTGATGATGAAAACACACTCTAAAAAGTCGGACAATATCTCGATCCGACTGATCAATACGGAAACACAGAACTCTGAATCGAGAGACGATAATGAAACTCTGGATAGTCGTATCGATGAACAAAAATGGGAATCTGAGGAAGATGGTTTACTGGAAGCCGCGAATTTTGGATTACAAGCTATGCATGATCTTTATTATGTCCAAGAACCTAAATTATATTCAATGGGTAAGCGCTTAAAGAAAATTCATTAATTCAAGATGTGAATCATTTCATGGGATTAATCATTATATTGTAAATGTGTATCTACAAAAAGTCTTCATGTATGAAATCAACATACAGGTCTTTATCTGGAGAGCGACAATCCAGCGAGATACGTAGCAGCATTTAATGATCAATCAGAGGAAGCAAGAGACCTTGCAAGATTCGGATATGCGGCCCTTCAAGGTACTTCTATGTTTTTAAAAAAGTAAGTTTCTAATAAGAGTAATGGTAAAGAACGTCATCCAAATCTATAAAGATTGACCGATTTTTTAAGAAGATAATTTGCCTGTGATGAAAACATATGAAATCGGTTAATCAACAAATGACAAGGGTTATGAGCTATATGTAAAACAAGCATCTTCTACAAAAAATTTTTAATATAAAAAATTACAATAAAACAATTTAGCGTTAAATTAACATTACAACACAGAGATACAATAAAACGCATGTTTAGCATTCAACTTAAAATTAAAACAGACAGATTCGACCTCGGTCGGGTCATTTTCAATGTAAATAATCCAGTAAAATAGAAAATATGTATAACGAACGCATTCCTTATCAATGGTCAAGTACTAGAAATTAGGTAGCTTAATATTTTCAGTCCAAAAGATTCATTTATAATAGTTATCGCGAAAATAGAATCCCTTTTTCAGTCCAAAAGATTCATTTAGTTATCTAATTCAGTTATGAAAGTAGAACCCTCAAAATTATTTCCGATCTACAATCTTACAACATAATTCCATTACAATCGTTTGCGTTACAATTATATTAATAATCAAGTATGTATAGTTATATAATATATTAGTGCCCAATAAATTACATATATATATATATATACCTAGATTAAATGTGGCGATGTAATTCCGACAAAAATAAAGACACGCAACAAAAACTGAGTCACAAATTTTAAAAATACAAGCCATGTTAGGTATATTCAGAAGAACAACTGTATCGAATGATGTCAAGCGACGTTATAAGAAGGTACACAAAGAGATAAAGAAAAGACGGAAATAATAGGAGGGGGCAGAGGACAAACTAAGAAGGGGAAAGAGATTGAATAATGTTGAGGTATGAATTCGGCAGAGAATCTATTCAATTGTATCCAACTGGTCTTTGCCCTTCTTAATAAAATTCCTTAATGTGTTCGGTATAGAATATGCCAATTTACAATGGCATCTATTAGCAATTGGAATAAAGTTTTCAGATACCGAATTAACGTAAGGTATAGTGAAAAATTTATTTTTTATTTTTTTGTCAGTAATTATTCTATTCCTCTCAGAATGGAACTTAATTCTTTTTTGTACAGAAGCAAAAACAAACTCCAGTGGATAACCATTTTGTAGAAAGACTTAGAGTTTAGAAGTTACTATGGAGGTTGGTGAGGATGGGAGATTAAGTTTCTTAGACTCGATGTTGATCGTGGAAGAACATATGCTGGTTTTTTATTTGTATCGTAAAGCGACTTTCTCTGGCAGGTTTCTTAATTTTATGTCACACCATCCACTATGTCACAAGAGAGATGTGATATACGGTATTGTTGACAAAATTATACGTTTATGTCATTCTCGTTTTCAACAAAATAATTTAATTAATGCAATTAATATCTTTCTACAAAATGGTTATCCACTGGAGTTTGTTTTTGCTTCTGTACAAAAAAGAATTAAGTTTCATTCTGAGAGGAATAGAATAACTACTGACAAAAAAATAAAAGATAAATTTTTCACTATACCTTACGTTAATTCGGTATCTGAAAAATTTATTCCAATTGCTAATAGGTGCCATTGTAAATTGGCATATTCTTACCGAATACATTAAGGAATTTTATTAAGAAGAGAAAAGACCAGTTGGATCATTTTTGTAATCAAAACGTGGTGTATAAGATCTCTTGTGATGATTGCGATGTCAGTTATGTAGGTCAGACGAAAAGACAGTTAAAAATAAGATTGCATGAACATGTATCTGATATTAATAGGAGGTCAAAGTCTCCGACGGTTATCACCAGTCATCATATTGACCAGAATCATAGTTTTGGCTGGGATAACGTTGAGATTTTGGATATTGAAACTTCTTATAATAAGAGATTGATATCGGAGATGGTTCATATCAAAAGACACGGGTTAAACAAACAGAATGATACAGATTCTCTGCCGGATTCATACCTCAACATTATTCAATCTCTTTCCCCTTCTTAGTTTGTCCTCTGCCCCCTTCTATTATTTCCGTCTTTTCTTTATCTCTTTGTGTTCCTTCTCATAACATCGCTTGACACCGTTCGATACAGTTGTTTCGAATATTCTTCTGAATATAGGGTAACTCCGGTATATACGCCGCACCTATCAAAAACTTAATTTATTAAGTATTATTTACTATGTTTATAGTAAACGAATTATATCAGTAAAAACTTTGTACTGTCTACTACTATGAAAAAAATATTAGAAATCCGAAATATTTATTTTTCATATTAAAAAATAAACTTTTTGAAATCTTGTATTTTTGCCGCATATCTCATAGGGGTGAGATATATGGCTACTCATAGGGGGAAAGGGGATATGTACGGCTCATGAAAAATTTATAAATAATGCAAACATGCTTAATAATACAAACATGCTTTATTATTCCACTACACGTATGTATCACGTAATAACCACTTATTTTACTGGATTATTTACATTGAAAATGACCCGACCGAGATCGAAACTGTCTGTTTTAATTTTAAGTTGAATGCTAAACATGCGTTTTATTGTATCTCTGTGTTGTAATGTTAATTTAACGCTAAATTGTTTTATTGTAATTATTTATATTAAAAATTTTTTGTAGAAGATGCTTGTTTTACATATAGCTCATAACCCTTGTCATTTGTTGATTTATTCTCATTGAATCTTCTTAAAAAATCGGTCAATCTTTATAGATTTGGATGAGTTGAACTCAAATATGAAGTTTAAAATTCTCCAAAGTCCGGGGAACTTTGAAGAATTTTAAGCTTTAATTTGCAGCAAAATATTATATTTCCCGATGAACAAATAGTAACTGAACAAGAAACTTTTTTTTCTATTGTAATGATCTTAAAATGCAACTTTTGCAATGTAAGAGTCAATGTTACATGGCGTGCAATAACATGAACAAAACAAAGATGAATGTCCATATCTACTTGCGGAGGATTAAAATCGGAGGGACAATTGTGTCCCTTTCCTTGTAAGAGATACTCAATTCAGTAATCCACGCGGTGTATCTTGGGTAAAGCTAATGCTGATGGTGAAAAAGCAGAAACACACGCATGCCCACGCACGTAGGTACGGACATTCATCTTTGTTTCGTTCATGTTATTGTACGCCATGTAACATTGACTCTTACATTGCAAAAGTTGCAGTTTTTAAAGTCATTACAATAGAAAAAGAAATTTCTTGTTCAGTTACTATTTGTTCATCGGGAAATACAATATTTTGCTGCAAATTAAAGCTTAAAATTCTTCAAAGTTCCCCGGACTTTGGAGAATTTCAAACTTCATATTCGAATTCAACACATCCAAATCTATAAAGATTGATTGATTTCATACATTTCTATCCAAGAGCGACGGAACACGGTAAGCGAGTTCGGCATTGCGGGGGGCGCCATGGTTTAGGGGCGCCTATCACCGCGTACCTATATCGTATACTGAATGAGATTGAAATACGTTTTTTCAATAAATTGCGAAATACGTAAAAGTCGTAAATTATTGAACTATGCAGCATTAAAGCAAATAATTATGATTCGTAATCCTTTTATGCATTCCGAAATTCCTAAAAAAAATCTCAATTTTAGTAATATCAAGTTTATATCGATATATATCTTTCGATTTTCGTAATATTTTTTTCTCAACACTCTTCTTTTTTTTTCCTTTATATAATATCTCTCATTTTTTTTAAATGATTGTTCCACGAGATTCGGGTAGAGATATACGCGCCGGTGAATAGTCGAATGTAACTTTCATATTTTTTCTGTTTAATTTTTCAAAATGAAAAATTAAATTTAATTTTTTGAAAAATATTTAACAAATATTTTACACAAGTAGTAATTACTGTGTAAAGACATATGCAATGTTTAGTGACATTTCTGTTTCTAGGAGAATAAATTCTTCTATTAGATATTGGATAATTATGTCGAATGTTCGAAGCAGTGTAAATCTTGCACAATCATTTTTGGAAAGCGAATCGCGCTCATAGTCTGACGCGCTTTAAAAGTTCTGAACATCTGAACGAAAAAAGACACGCTTTAGTTACGAGTACATTGTTTTCCCTAAATACCGTCGTGTAAAAAAAAGGTTCTCAGAATGTTAGTTTTGGGCTGTAAGTTGTAGGTTTGAAATTAGATTTGAACTAATTAGAAACCCTACATGTAGGGCGCTAATTTAAAATTTGCGGGGGGCGCCAAATATCCTAGCGCCGTTCCTGTTTCCATCACAGGCAAATTTTGGCCTTAAACTACCACCGTTCTTTCTAATGTCGGAATAAAAAACTTTACGACTATTCCTACTCCGATCGTCCTACCAGGTTTCCTAATACGCCATTGGAATTAATTCGAAATAAGTTAACCAAAAGAACCTTGCTGGAACAACAATGTCCACAAAGAGACCCACCCCGATGTCCACGAGCTAGCTTAAGATACAGAACGTCTGACGGAAGCTGCAACAATCTGCAGAATCTCTGGTGGGGTTCCGCTATGTCTGCAATACAGAGGTAAATATAAGCAATGTGTGAACAATCTCTGAATATAAAAATAAAAATACAAAATACTGAATATAAAAAATAAAAAGCCTTTTTCATCCAAGTTAAAAAATTATCATAATGTTTAGATTTCTTCCACCGGAATATCACGATGGCGTTCAAAGCATTAGAAGGTCGAAGAATGGAAGGCCACTCCCAAGCGCACGAGATATCACAAGCTTAATCCATGAAAACAAAGACGTGCCTCTAGCTTCCGTTACTCACATGCTAATGCAGTGGGGGCAGTTTGTAGATCATGATTTAACAGGTGCGTAATTAAAAATTCCTATCGTTTCAATTTGCCATTTTTCACATACACTATGTAATTAAATACATCATGTAAACAGCAACTGGCCAAAGCAGAGGATTTAATGGCACAGTACCACAATGTTGCTTACAAGGAGGCATCGGTTTTCAACCGCCAGAATTTATGGTAATAAATTAATCAATGATTGTAGTTATAACTCTCTTAGCAGTAATATTAATACTGTCCATTACAGATCTTTCTAAAACATTTTATTTGTATGGATATATTTTGATACAAGTAATCGTGTGGAATTGTAAAATTTACAACTTTCGTACCTTTTCGCACTTAAACAGTTGGCATTTTGATATTCTGTACGAGAATAGAAGAAGAAAATATAATATAATCGGACTCTATATGCCTACCTAAATTTTGCGAATTTTTTAATTTCTTGCTGAGTCAAGAAATGAAAATTGATAATTAAATTGAAAAGGGAAAACATTACTGAATATTAAAGAAATTAGCTATTTTCAAATATTTATATGTATAAGCGCAGTGAAGATTTTAATAAGATATAGCATTTAGATCATATTGGGTATATACCCCTACAGTATAAATTATTACAGCGCGCGCTATATTACAGAAATATTACTCTACAAGATTGCAATATTTTGTAAGACATTCCTCTAATCTTGTAGGAATATTCCTGTGTCCGCTAAAATAAAATATTGCTGCAACAAAAAATATTCCGCGTGATATTGCCGCAACATTGTGCAATATTTCAATAATTAATCTAGCTTTATTAATTGCTAAAATATTATTTTATGGACACCACGATTATTGTGGAGAATCAGAAAATCATTTTTGACATATTTCAAAAGACAACATCCTCTAGCAGATTCCTTAATTTCAATTCCCAGCATTCTTTATGTCATAAGATAGGAGTTATATATAGTTTTGTAGACAGAATAGTTAAACTGTCACGTCCTCATTTCCATAAAAAAAATTTAATAGATGCAATTCGAATGTTGTTAAGAAATGGTTATCCGCTTTCTTTTATATTCTCTAGAATTGATAAAAGGATAAAAATGCTTATTCATAATAATTATATTACACATGACGCTCACTTACAATTAAAAGATAAGTTTTTTACTATTCCTTATGTCAAATCAATTTCTGAAAGTTTTTTACCATTAATCACTAAGTTTAATTGTAAATTAGTCTTTTTTATAGTATCATTCCAAATAATTTAAAAAATTCATCATTAGAGGAAAGGATACATTAGATCGTTTATCCAACCAAGACATTGTATATAAATTTTATTGCGAGGATTGTGACGCGACTTATATTGGTCAACGAAAAGAAAACTTAAGACTAGAATACAAGAACATATTTCTGATATATATATATATATATAAGGAAAAAAGACAGGTTCCCCTACAGTTGTTACTGAACATCATATAAAAATCAAAATTTTAATTGGAATGACATCCGAATTTTAGATAAAGAACCATCATATAACAAAAGACTTATAAATGGTCCATATGAAATGGTCTACTCTGAAATGGTCTACCTATATAAAAAGGCAAAAACAAGGTCTAAATAGACAAATTGATACAAAATCATTTGCAGATTCTTATCTTCAAATTATTTGTTCTCTTTCTCCTTTTTAGTTTCTCCGTTATCTACCATTCTCCCTCCATAATCTAATACTCTATACCTCCTCTTATCCTCTCCCTTTTTGTTATTTGATGTGTCCGTTTTCTTTCCTTTTGATTATTGTCTAGTCATACGCATAAGGCTAACACACAGTTCACGCTTTTAATAATTTGACTTTCTTCGAATGGTTGTTCCATATAGCTTTTCACTGCTTTTATTATATGACTCTACTTTATATTTGATTACATTTATTTTTCTCATTAACTAAGGTATTTATACATTTTATTATTTATTAGTCTTATTCTGAATAATTTTTTTGTTACTATCTTTCTATATATACATATATTTTAGTAACTTAATCACTATTTGGTTACTGTGTAATATTAAATATTTAATAGATCCCTATAATTTTATTGTTTTATCTATTTATATGTTTTAAGTGATTTAATGACTATTGGATTACTTTTGAATATTAAATATTTAATAGATCTCAACGATCATAGGAAGATGTTTCACAAGGTGACGTATATTCGGCGCTTTTATGAATCTTTTTTATCTAATTGGACATGGCCCAGATTGCATATTTGTTGAACAGCTTAAGATAGGATTTATTCATTATGTTAACGAACTGTATAATAATTTCTAATTTTTATATTACAATATTTATTTCTTATGTAAGTCGAAATTTATATTAAATGATTTGTTTTAGGCTCGTAGCCCTTCTTTGTTACTGTTAAACAGGAGAAGGATTTAGATTCGGGCGAACGCAGTGATGAAAGCTTGTACAATTAAAATGAATAAATTTATTATATGCTCAAGGAGACAGTGTATCTTGTGCGACAAGTACAGAGGTTAATGGCGGCTAAGTAAGGAGAGAGTAACCAGA
Source organism: Mycetomoellerius zeteki (assembly GCF_001594055.1). Taxonomy (NCBI): domain Eukaryota; kingdom Metazoa; phylum Arthropoda; class Insecta; order Hymenoptera; family Formicidae; genus Mycetomoellerius; species Mycetomoellerius zeteki. The sequence goes on along the minus strand of NW_017257860.1, from coordinate 11,426 downwards.
AAAGATACCAGTCAAGTGACGCTCTCGTGGAAATGTGAAGCGTCACCTCTAACGACGAGAGAGACAGAAGGCAGGAAAATTGAATCTCCAACACTCTCCCTCAATTTTGAGTTTTATCTGTCTTGAAAGTTCTGTCCACGCTCAATCCGAGAGTAACGGTGCACCTCGCATGCTTGGGTCTCGGTAACGCTTTCGTCAGCACATCAGCAATCATGAGTTCGATAGGAATGTATTCTAGCGTGATAGGCTGGCTTCTCAGGGCCTCTGGTATAAAATGGTAACGGGTGTCAATGTGCTTCGTTCTCGAGTGGAATATGGGATTTGATGATAATTTCCCAGCACTTTAATTGTCGTTGTACAATTTCACATTGCATATCTCGTCGAATCCCAGTTCCTTTAAGAAACTTATCAGATGGCCTCCTTTGCTGCGTCGCTAAGTCCCATATATTCAGCTTCAGTGGATGATAATGCGACCGTGCGCTGCTTTCTTGATTCCCACGTTATACCGCCCCCGGCTAAGAGAAAAACGGACCCGGTGTAACTCCGACGATCGATGACATAATTTGCTCAAACCGCGTCCACGTATCCAGTCGGTTTTCGTCCTTACGGTATATCAGCTTGTGGTCGATCGTCCCTTTCAAATATCGGAGGACGCGTTTCGCAGCGATCCAATGAGTCTTGTCGTAATCGTTGTTGAATTGGCTTAAAGCGCTAACGGCATATGCAATATCCGAGCGTGTCCCGACAGCTACGTACATAAGTGCTCCTAAGAGTTGTCTATAAGGAAAATTCTCGTCGGAATCTGTGATGTCTTCTATTTTTGTCGACAACTTGGTACCGACTGAGAGGGGAGTGCTGATCTCTTTGCAATCCTCCATGCCAAATCTTTGTAATATTTCTCTGATGTATCCAGATTGTGAGAGACTCAAACTCTACCTCTTTCTCTGTATTTTAAGTCCAAGACAATATTTGGCCGGACCTAGATCTTTGATGGTGAACCTGCGGAATATAGCTCTGATCCTATCTCCTTGATTTTTTGGGGGTTATTAGATGCGATTATTATATCGTCCACTTAAGGACTATGGTCTTGCCCTTGGTTTTAGAGTCAAGATAAACGCAGGGATCTGCGCTAGTTGGAACTAAACCCATTTCTTTGAACGCTTCAGATAGTTTTGCATACCACTGGCGCCCCGCCTGTCGGAGGCCATATAAGGCCCTCCTCAGTTTGCATACCTTGTTGCCTCTGGATAAGTCCTTCAACATAACCTTAGCCTTGGATGTGAGTTCACCGTCGTTTTCCTCCTCGACGATCCTCTCGAGCATCTCGGATAACAGCTCTGGCTTATCCATGAATATCTCGGTATCCATGTTACCGTTTAAATAAGCGGTAGTCACGTCGAGTTGATGAACTTGTAAATCATATTCCACGGCGATCGCCATCAATAATCTGAGCGAGCTCAACCTGGCCGTTGGCGCAAATGTCTCAAAAAAATCGATGCCTGGACGTTGTGCAAACCCTTTTGCAACGACTCGAGTCTTATGCCGATCCAGACTCCCGTCTGGTTTATATTTGTGGCGTAGGACAGTTCTACATCCTATTACCTTCTCTTGAGGAGGTTTGTCCATGTATCATTAGCGATTAAACATTTGATTTCTTCGTAAATGGCGTTCTTCCATTCTTCCCGTTCGGGTTCTGAAATTGCCCGAGAGAGTGGCACCTCCAATGCGTTCATTGCTATGGCGTCATGCCATTCGAGGTCATCGTTCTCGTTTCTGTATTGATTGTTGTTGTTAGGATTGTTTGTGACAGCATGAGCGTCTTGATTTCGATTATCAGGAACTAAATGATACTGTTTAGCCGATCGTCCTGGCTTTCCAGTTCTTACCTTTCACGCGGTCTTCCGGGACCACATCGTGGTTCGGCGTTATCGGATTCGTTCTCTACGTTATCCTCTTCGATTGACTCGTTGTCCTCTAGGTCCCCGAGGAGATCATTTTTACCGTTATTGTGTGCGATTTCATGAAGATTCCAATTTGGATCTATTTGGATCATTTCCGTTGTCTCGAGATCATCCAACATTTCGCAATGTCCGTTTCTTGTTTCCTTGGTGATGATGTCCTTGTATTGGCTCGGTGATTTTAATTCGTCTAAAAATCTTACATCTCGTGTGATTCTGATTTTATTCTCACTGGGTATCCACACCCGATAAGCCATTGCATTATCGGCATATCCGACGAACGTCTCCTCGATCCCACGAGGATCAAACTTTCCTTTATTAGGCGTCTTATCAAGAACGAATACCTTTGATCCAAATTTTGAGATGTGCAATATTCGGCTTCCTGCCGATCCAATACTCATATGGAGTACCCTTCTCCAAACTTTTTGTTACACATTTGTTCCTGATGTAGTTCGCAGCAGACATTGCTTCCAAAAGGATGGCGGTAGATTGCAATAACATGCATCTAGCTGATTCCACGAGTGTGCAGTTCTTACGTTCCGCGACACCGTTTTGTTGCGGTGTGTATACAGTCGTTAAGCGCCTGCGTATTCCCAAATCCTTAAGGAACTTGTTCATTGTTTCGTTGAAAAACTCTGTTCCGTTGTCGGATTGCATGGCTTTTAGACCTTGCCCAGTTTGCTTTTCGGCATACCTCTTATATTCGATAAGTTTTGAGGTTACGTTGCTTTTGTTTCTGAGGAAGAATACCTCACACCAGCGACTGCAATCGTCCGTCACCATTAAAAAGTAGCGAGCGCCTTTAGATTTTGTGCGCATGGGGCCGCAGAGGTCGGTGTGCACTATTCCAAGGATTTCAGAAAAACGATCGGCTCTTGTGTGGAAGGGAGAGCTTGTCAACTTCCCGGCGAGGCAAACCTTACACGCACGCGAATCCATGTGTCCTTGAATTTCATGCCTATCACATTTCGATTATTCAGCATTAGTTCCATGTCCTTAGTAATTAGGTATCCTAGCCTATCGTGCCACACTTTGGCTTCCGATAGGTGTGCGCTGGTTGCCGCGTTTGTCTGCTCGGATTCTTCACGTAGATAGAACAGATCTCCCTGTCGAGCGATCATCTTTGTGTTTTCTTGAAGATCTTGAATGATGGCTTGCCTTTCGTTGAAAATAACTTTGTTTTTCTTGTCTACGATTTTCGCAACTGAGATTAAATTTGTTCGCAGATCAGGAACGTAGAGGGTGTTTTGAAGTGTTATCGGCTTATCAGCATTTCCAACCGACGCAATTACTCGTACGTCGCTTCGTACTTTTACCAAAGTGGTTGCGCTGCTCGCGAGTTTGAGACCACTTTCGGTCATTTTGATGTCCGTGAAAATCAGATTGTCCTTGCAGAGGTGAGAGGTACAGCCACTATCTAAGCTATTGTTCTTGGTGTTCGTGTTAACCATGAGCGATAAATTATGGTCATGACCCTCTGTGAGGAAGGCTTCTTCGATGACATTTGCTTTCTGCCCTGTAGACTTTTTCTTTGCGAAACAGTCAGCTGCTTTGGGTCCTACCTTATCGCAGTAGTTACACTTGTATTTTATCTTGTTCGATTTCTTTTTGCTTCCACTTTTGTTTTCCGGCTTTATCCCAGACTTCGTTCGATGTTTCACACCCGCGAATTTACTTCAATTCGGACAGGCTGATTGCTAATATTAGGTCTGATTTCACCTTTCTATCTTCGGCAATCCATGCATCGCCATCGTATCGCCTTTGAGACTCCATACGAGCTGATCCTTCGCCAGTAACGGCCGGTTTTGACTTGTCGCCAGTTACGTACGTCCACATGTCGCTTTTCACCAACAAGGCTTCCACTTAGATCTTCCTATTGAAGTAAGCCTTGTATATTTTCCGTTTGTTGTCATGCGCATGCGTGGTGCCGTGGGACTTACTGTCTGCCGGTTTGTGTACCGTGTTATAGTTAGTTGCTTTCGAACCTAGCATAGAGACGCTACGGTTAATAAAGGATAGTTAAAATAATTGCTCTCTTCGTTATTGGTTAAATGCCCTTTCTCACTGATATTCTGAATCTCTGTGTGAAGAGCTGATTGCCTTACGCTAACACTTCCAAGTGTCGTAGTTTGTACGAGAGAAAGTTTCCAATCGAGTCGAATTCACGACGTTAGTATGCGCCATATTAGACAACTATTTGTTCGCGTCACTGGAGTGTATGATTTATAATCGTTCGCGTGTGTTCGCGTTATTTTATGTAGTATGTGACAAGATGTGGATCTCGGTGCTCGTAATGGCGGCACAGCGCGGCCTATAGCTGCGAAATCGTCTTTCACCGTCGACGTTTCGCGCCCGATTCCGTTCGATCAACGTGTTTTTACACTCGGCGTCTCCACACAGTTCCGTATGTACGACACATTACATGCTCAGCGTTTTCACAGATTTTCGTTAACTCGACGCGTTTCACACTCGGCGTCTTCACACAGTTCCCTGTGTACGACACTTTACGTGCTCGGCGTTTTCACAGCTCTCACTCGTGAATGGTTTTTGAACTCTTCGCTATTTTCCACTTGTCTAGCCTTATGCGAATCTGGGCCCATAACCTGTTAAACAGAAGGAGGATATAGATCCGGGCGAATGCAGTGATGAAAGCTTGTACAATTAAAATGGATAAATTTATTATATGCTCAAAGAGACAGTGTATCATGTGCAACACGTACAGAGATTAATGGCGGCTAAGTAAGGAGAGAGTAACCAGAAAAGACACCAGTCAAATGGCGCTCTCGAGGAAATGTGAAGCGTCACCTCTGACGATAAGAGAGACAGAAGGCGAGAAAATTGAATCTCCAACAGTTACATTATTTACAATATTATTGTTTAGCATCACATTCACAAAATACATATGATAAAGTTGTGATTAAAAAAATATTCACTAAAAGCACCTAGAAAACACATCCGAAAGAGCTTGGGATCCTCCAAAAAGGATATGTCAATTGCATACATCCAATTCGATACCAGACAATCACAGCGCTAGAAAAAAAAATAAAAAAGTTCCATTAGTGAGAAAGTCGCTGTGATTGACAGCGGGAAATTGCAACAGTGTAAAAGTGAACCATTCTCATGTCCAGGAGACTCGTCAACCTTTTTTGCATACGTCTTATTCTTATAGAAATCTCCTTATGATCTCCTTACAAAAAACGCATCCACCTCGTGACCGCATACTAATGTGTTGAATTATAATATTGCAGTAATCTATTGCAATATTTCCTACAAAATATTAAATTGCAACATTTTACAATATTGTGTTTTACAATATTGTTTACAATTTAAATTATTGCAATGAAATATTAAGATTTCAATGTTGCAGCCATATTGCTGCAATTTTTGTAATATTGAGCATTATTAAAATATTGATGCAATATTTGGGAAGTGATTTATTTGCACATTGTTGCAATTACCCGCTGCCAATCTCTTCTGCCTTGGGAGCTTTTTTATTTTTTTTTAGCGCTTTGATTGGCTTGTGCGTAATTAGCTCGTATGCAATTGATATACACCCCAATATTTCGTGCTAGAAAAGTACATACAGGGTCGCTTTTGAGAC
>NW_017257860.1:4807-5835 GCF_001594055.1 Mycetomoellerius zeteki | reverse complement strand
GCTCTTTTTCTCACGTATACTCTGCAAATCTAAAGGACTTCTTGGCAACCTTCATACAGTGAAAATAAATGATATGAATAGCAGAAAATTCGAATCATTTCTATATATATCTTAACTTAATACAAACTTCTACTTTAAATTGTCCACATGTACAATCAGAAGCAATGAGGTTGCGACACTTTTTTTTTCGATGAGTTTAAAAATACGTGATCAAGTTTGGGATGCGAATCTTTCTCATGTGCAATGAATGAATATGATCGTATGAGGTTTGTCAAATGTATCTATACATTGTGTAGCATAAATTTAAATGTTATGTGTCGCGAGAAATTCATGAAATATGATGTCAGTTGAGCATATCATATAAGCAATATAATAATTTTAATAATTTATTAATTAAAGTAGTAGGGGAACCTAGGGTATAAATGAAATCATGGGGTATAATGGGATGTACTCGATATCTTTTTACAGATATGCTAATATGTAATGAATTGTCAGACAATAGTTACTGTTAGATGTATCTTATTATATATTGTTATTAGTTGTCATATTATTTTTACCTGAAAATTGCTAAAAATTGTTTAATGTGTTCGCTTTACTGTCCGCGAATGAGTTACAAATTCTTTGGTATGTTCGCATAAGGTAAGCAATAACAAAATTCTATTTTTTATTGTCATAAGTACATTTATCTTATTATATAATCTTTTCTTGTTACTTTAGTAAAATCTATACAAATATATTGATTATCTGTGATATTTTATATTATCTAAAGTAAATTTATGTACTTCGAGGCATAATGGTGCACTGGTGTTATTTTATGTTTAAAATGAGTTTATGATTCATGTGCAAGTGTAGATAAAAATGATGAGAATTATTTTATTTGTGTTATCTTCTTAAACATTTTTATTTATGTTCAATATAATAACAGTATACCTTGTATTATATTTTTACTTATATAGTATTATATGTTCTAAGTCACTTTTAAGCAATGTTCAATATTAATTTTTTTAAAATAGACAAGTTTTCTGTGG
>NW_017257860.1:0-4558 GCF_001594055.1 Mycetomoellerius zeteki | reverse complement strand
TTAATAATTAATTAATAACTGTTAATGAGTAATTTTAATTTTAATAATTTTTTAAATAATAATTTTGTTAACTTTTTTTACCAATATAATTTTTCTTTTATATTATATAATAATATAATATTTTGATTATTATCTTAAATACTTACCAAAATCAAAATTTAAATATTAATCGTACTATCGAAATTAAAAACAAAATAGAATATACGGGTAATGAGAGCGTCAACACAGCGCGGGAATTGGTGCGTAATTTATACAATAGTCAAATAACATTCACATAATATGTTAAAGTTGTACAACGACTGTCAATACAACCTTATTTGGACATTTCGGTTTTTTCAAATTATCTTCAGTAAATAGATAATTTTCATAGATGTCTTGACAAAACAGTTGGAAAATGTTGAAATTATGCTCTATGTGAGACTGAGAATGAGTATTTCCCTACTCAATTTGGTTGGGAATTGTTGTCTCTTCGCTGTTTAGTCAATTGATTAATTAAAGAGTACAATAGGAAAAATTATTAGTTACAATGTAATGAATTCCATGCAGGCTTATTTTACTCACCTTCCTTTTCCATAGATCACAGTCTGTTATTCAAAACATAGTAAGTCAAATTAAAAAAGGTACGGCTACATGACGCAAAAATTTTCGTTATTACATTCAGTAAAAAATATAAAATTGTAACATGTGTTATCCAGATGGAAGTCAAACAAGCAATGACCGTCAAAATTATAATCTGTGAGCCATGTCCGTAGAAAAATAAATAATTATACGTCATACCAATGTAATGTCAATCTTTAAAACAAATTAAAGGCGAATAATGTCACTATATAAATCTCTCTAAAATGCTCGCATAAAGATGGTGCAAAAACTCCGCGTCTGACTAAATTCAAATCATTTGATTGCAATTGAATATTCATAGCATTTCAAATATGAGCCTTTTATCCATTCAAATTTTCCCATTCAAATTCATGGCTGTGTTCGAACCTATGCTATGTGATCACAGATTCACAGGAAGTTTTTCTATTGATGTAATTTCTGTATTCTTTAATTCTCGTTTTTAATGAAACATCCGCTATCACAAAAGAAAGGCAAAATCATCGGGATGTTAGATAGAGTTTTGTTGTCATATTCAAAATATCACTTCTTGAAAAATGATTACCCACTTGAGTTCATATTCAGCATAATTAATTCAAGATTAAGTTCTTTAATTCAAAAAGATACATCAAAACAGGGTAACAGTGATATGGAGGATATGAAACTGCAAAGAAAGAATTGGTTCATGGCGCCCTATCTACATTTTATTTCTGAGAAATTCAAAAACATAACGATGGATATGAATGTTAATCTGTGTTATCGTAGCCTCAATAAACTGGATGGCATTATTAAAAGCCATAAGGACACACTCCCTTCAAGTTTCAATAAAAATGTCGTATATCCCTGTTGAAAATTCTTGTAAGTTTTTTGTGTTAGATCTTAAAAGAGTTGTATATGATCAATCAAGATTACTAAATGAACGTACATGATCATATAAGAATCTTATATAATCTGTACATGAATCTCACCAGTAATCTTTAATGACCTAGGAATCTGAAGTGAATCGTACACGACAATTTGTATCGCAATGAAAAGATATTGCCTTAATCTTAGACGAAACTCTTAAAAAATAATTTCTTTACAGGATCATCTAAGAATATAGTATTTATTATATATGATTCCTAAGTGTTACATGAAAGATACTGTGTCAGTCTCAAAAAACATATAGTTACGAAATAATTTATCTTTCAAATCAGTACAGAGATTTGGCATGAATCGTACATGACGATTTATATCGCAATGAAAAAACTTTAATTACTTTAGCCTAATAAGATACTTTTAAGAAATAATTTCTTTACGCGTGATCGCTACAAAGTCATAAAGATATCGATCATCCCAGTAAACGAAATGGAATTATTAAATGAACAGAAACTGGATTGTATTTATGAAATGAAAAAGAATGAAGAAAAATTAAAAAATTTGTTAGAATGCTGAAGATGACTGTATATATTATCACTGCTTAATGAATTAATAAATTATAATTTCGCTATATACATATATAATAACTGGTATAGGCTTTTTATGCTCCTTTCCCAAATTAAGTTTGATTTAATCGAAAAGCCGTTAATCAATTTCTGTAAAAAGAATTAATTTTTAGCCAAAATGAATTCTTTTAAATCCCATTCAACTCCTTGCTTGTCTATTTTATTTGATAGGATACGAGCAATAAATCACACAAAATTCCAATGGTATTCTTGTAATATTTTCATAATGACACCCCAGTTATATTCTTGCAAGATTCACGTTACATGCGCTCAATATTCACGTTACTTGCGCGCAAGATTCATGTAATATGCGTGTAAAAGTCATGTAACATGCTTATAAAGACATTCATGTGACATGGGTGTAAGATTCATGCAAAATTCTTCATTTAGCTATAAGTATCGTATACGATATATTCTTTTACAACTTTTATTTTGTATGTTCATGTCCGAAATTCGTATGTGAAAATTTTCTTGGAAGATCTCACAAGAATTTTTCTTATAAAAATTTGCAACAGAGCAAAATACAATGTCGAGACTGTGATGCAACCTATGTTGGACAAATAGGACGTTTATTAAAAACGAGAATTAAAGAACACAGAATTTACATCAATAGAAAAACTTCCAGTGAATCTGTGATCACACAGCATAGGTTGGAACACAGCCATGAATTTGAATGGGAGAGTATAAAAATCTTGGATATAGAAAGACAACTGAGTAAAAGGCTCATATCTGAAATGCTATGAATATTCAATTGCAATCAAATAATTTGAATTTACAGTTAGACGCGGAGTTTTTACACCATCCTTATGCGAGCATTTTAGAAAGATTCAAATAGTTACATTATGTATTCGCCTTTAATTTGTTTGTTTCAAAAATTGACATTGCATTGGTATGATGTATAATTATTTATTTTTCTACGGACGTAGCTCACAGATTATAATTTTGACGGTCATTGCTTGTCTGACTTCCATCTGGATAACACATGTTACAATTTTATATTTTATATTTAATGTACTAACGAAAATTTTTGCGTTTTGTAATCTTACCTTTTATAATTTGACTTACTACGTTTTGAATAACTGAGTGTGGTCCATGGAGAAGGAGGGCGAGTAAAATAGCATGCATTGAATTCATTTACATTGTAACTAATAATTTTTCCTATTGTACTCTTTAATTAGTCACTTGGCTAAACAACGAAGAGACAAGAATTCTCAACCAAACAGTAGAGAATACTCATCCTCAATCTCACATAGAGCATAATTTCAACCCGGGTTGGCAAGTAACTAGTTACTTGTAACTAAGTTACGGTTACATTTACTTTTTTTCAGTAACTGTAACTTAATTTAGTTCCTTTTTTTCCGTCTATAACTGTAACTTAACTTAATTATATTTCTTCCACTAACTAGTTACTATTTTAACAGTTACTTTACGTTTTAAACTTATTTGTCAATTTAGCGCGATTGGTTAAGATCTGAATACTGATTACGCTATGGTTCACTTGATACTTCAAATGCTTCGAAGTATTTTTTGATTAGTCAATTTGTAAAATTCTTTCTTTTGATTGGTCAGTCAAATGCTTCGAACGCATTTGTAGCGTTAAGGATACATTCCACTCTTAACATTCGCAACGCGTGTATCATTTGATTGTTTAATATCTGTAATAACTAGGATAAAATAATACGAGCGTTGTAGACGTAAATGGAACGCACTCTGTGTTTCGAAACGCAGCCCAGAGAGAGTATTTTATTATTTCGTCCGTTATTTGAATTATCTCGCGTATATTAAATGAATTTTTAAATAAAATTGTATTGTGAACGTAAATTTTTTTTTCTTTGATAGCCCTAATAGTATCGATGTCATTCATATTGTTCTGTCATGATAACAGAAAAGTAACTGAAAAGTTACTTTTTTGTTATCTAACTGTAATTGTAACGAGTTAATTTTTAGTCTCGGTAACTTAGAACTGAAACTAGTTACTTTTGAAAGAAAAAAACTGTAACTGTAACTTGTTATTTTTGCAAAGTAACTTTCCCGACCCTGATTTCAACATTTTCCAACTATTTAGTCAAGATATCTATGAAAATTATTTATGAATTAGCTGAAGATAGTTTTAAGAAAACCGAAATGTCCAAAAAAGTTCGTATTGACAATCATTGTACAATTTTAACATATTATGAATGTTATTTGACTATTATGTAAACTGCGCACCAATTCCCACGCTGTGTTAACGCTCTCATTATCCATATATTCTGTTATTGTATTATTATCAAATATTTTATAATTTAATAGTTTTGCACCAAAATAGTTTTGTGATCTTATATATTAACTAGATTGTAAATTTATTTCAAATATTAAAAATATTGATAAAATATGTGTAAAATATTATCATAAATATTTATTTTTTTTATAAGTTGTTACAAGTGTTTTGAATAAAATATTTATATATTATTAAAAAACATAAATAATGATAAATATTTATA
>NW_017257859.1:53752-54368 GCF_001594055.1 Mycetomoellerius zeteki | reverse complement strand
AACGTCTCCCGCGCTTGACTCCTACTGCCGTTGTTCTTTCATTGTTTTTTGATTATATTACCTCGGATAAAATATAGTATAACCTAGACACCCATTTCCTCGACGGCGAATACCTAGACACTCATTTCCCCGACGGCAAACACCTAGATACCCACTTCCTCGACGGCGAACACCTAGACACCCACTTCCTCGATGGCGAACACCTAGACACTCATTTCCTCAATAGCGAACACCTAGACACTCGTTTCCTCAATAGCGAACACCTAGACACCCACTTCCTCGATGGCGAACACCTAGACACCAACTACCTCAACGACAAACACCTAGATTTTTATCACCTGAAGTTGTTCACTTATAGCGTCCGCTGACGTCGTGGACGATAAGTGGAATAGCACGAAGAGTGATCTGAGCGTTGCGAGCGTTATATGGAACGCATCCATTAAAGGTGCGTTCAGAGAGATGTTATTAGCGCTATTGTGTCATTCTATCCTTGTTTAATAAACAACGAAGATAGAATGACAGAAATAGCGCTATTAGCGTCCCCCCGAACGCACCATAAGAGCAGAGATGCCAATTTTGTTACGGTTACGACATCGAGACTAGCGCCATCGGTCGG
>NW_017257859.1:51510-52041 GCF_001594055.1 Mycetomoellerius zeteki | reverse complement strand
GCGCCAGGCCGCCGACCGATGGCGCTAGTCTCGATGTCGTAACAAAATTGGCATCTCTGCATAAGAGACCACTTTTTCTCGGGTGGGGGTAGAGAGTTGCATACTCTAGTCACAGTATATACAGTAGCGCAACTCTTCTGATTTTATGTTGGCAAAAATGGAGTGCGCATGCGCGAAATCAGTAAGTTCCCCAGTAACTCCATCTAAACTTCTATCTCACTTCTTCCTTTTTCTGTTCTCTCTGTCAGGGCCATTTAAATGTTTTCGTTTATGTACCTATGACAGTTTATATTCGGAAAGCTCCAATTTGGAGGAATTGTGTGTTAGAATATTATTTTATAATATACATAATATTGAAAAAACTTTCGTTTTCTGAATTATTGTTATATTAAGTTTAAAATTTCTTTTATCTCATTTTTAGTTGATTATTTTTATTCTAGATGCACACACACACACACACACACACACACACACACACACACACACACACACACACACACACACACACACACACACATACACACACACACA
>NW_017257859.1:35181-50190 GCF_001594055.1 Mycetomoellerius zeteki | reverse complement strand
GCCAACTCTGACTGCCGACCAATAACAGACCAATCACATATTAAATCAGTCTTATTGTGATTGGTCCATTGCGCTAGAGCAGTAGCAACACATTGGGCGCGTTCAAGTTGACAAAGCGGCTAACCTGCTCGCCAAGCAAATGAACATAATTGGTTGTTACTTATAGATCCAACCAATCATATTCAATCGCTCGGTAAGCACGCCTAGCCGCTTTGCCGTCTTGAACTCGCCCTATGTCTTTGAGTAGCAAAAACTAGGTGCTGTGATTGGCAGAGTACAATAGCTTCGTGCGCCCTTCGTTTCGAAATTAACAATTTGTAAAAATTGAGAATCGTCGATACGATTCTCTGAAAAATTGGATCGATTCCGAAAGAATCGAGAAATAAAAAATCGAATTAAAATCGATTTTTCAAGAGCAAAAAGAATCGATTCTCGATGCATCGATTTAAGAATCGGCATCACTAGCATACTCTGGTGGTCTCTAGCCTACGATGCGTTGCATTTGCGAATCTACACGTTGAAAGATGTGATTTGATTTTTTTTGAAGATATATGTAAGTATACATATATGGAACACCAAAAAAATGAGGCAGAGAAGTTAAGAAGATAAATATTGCAAATATAGGTTATATTTTTCACATCACACACATGGATTTACTCGTGATTTCCACTTGGATTTGTATTTTGGATAATATTGCGCCGTTTCTAATTAAATTTGTGAGTATTCTGGAAAAATTTACACTTGCATTTTAATATTTAATTTTTATTTAACTTTTATTGGAATTTGTCATCAAAGACGATTGTAAATCTGATGAATCACTTTTTATTTTATTTGTAAATCTTTCGAATATTTATGTTAAAATTGATGAAAATTTGTTTGTATTTGTATTCTGATAAATAATATTTAAAGATATTTAAATTGTATCAAACTATGTGCTCAATAGCTTAATATTTTGTTGTTATTAAATATAGGTTTTATCACATGTACTTGCGCAAAAGAGATATGACATTGAGCTGCGAAAGGAATTGAATAATTTGAAAGAAAATATGGCAGGACTCTCCATGGTGGATGAGTTTGCCAAATGTGCCAAGCTCCAACGTCGATGCAATCATGTGGAAAGTATTCTGAAAGAAAACAGTGAGTTTTTCCTCCATATTTTATCGAATAAAAACTTGTGACAGATTATCACTCTAAAGAACGTCCATCTTATCAATGTTGGATTGAGGAATTGATTTTTTTTACAGCAATAAGATGCATATAAGATTGATATAAGATTGTTTTTTTATCATTGCCTGTTAGTCACAAATTTTATATATACCTGAATTTGTACAATCTTCCCTTTTTTTATAGTGAATCAACGATTAAATAAAAAAATAAAACTGCAGATGTTGCTAATTTATAGTTTTCGTGCACTGAACGTACGTATATTGTTTGCTTAAACAAGTCTTTCAGTTTTTCACTATAATCATATTAAATTACCAAATTATGATTATGAATTTTTTTCATATGTCATACATTAAGATAAATCTATTTTTGCATGTTATCACATGAACTAAAAGAACAGTTCATGATATATTTCACTATTTTATTGATCAAGTAGTGACACAAGAAAGAATTAAAATATTTTGCATATATATTTTATAAGATGGAAAATTGATATAATTTTTTCCTTCTGTCATAATTCAATATGATTACAGCAAAGAATTAGGAGTCTGAATCCTTATTCTTTTTACTCTTTCAAGCTCTATATTGCTTTTTCAGGGTACATTAATATTGTGGTTATGGTATGTGTATAAAAACGAGCCAGTTATTATTCTCTCAGAGGATGTGCTATGGCCAATCCAGAATTTTTTGAGTTGGCCATGCCAGCATAAGAATGCTATTTCTCTGTTAGCATGGCTCGTGATCACCCGATTAGGAGTATCAACATGCAAAAAACTTCATATGTGATTTAATAAGTTGTTATGTAAATGATTAATCTATAAACTTATTATGAATTCTATAATTCATAATAGTGAGAAAGAGAGTAGTTAAAAATACGGTAAATGTTCAGTATAGCGCCCCCACCTTCGATTTTCCTGTAATTTTGTAAATTTGTTTTTTTATTTTCATGTATAGAATATATTCCGAGAAGGAAAATTGTTGGACAAATTTCATTTTTTTTTTTATTTAATTTTAAAGTTTTTTGATGTCGGTAAGTTGGAAAATGATAATTTAATAATATTTTACAACTGCGTATGCTCATTAATGTTGTCATTTATTAATTAAATATCTTTTTAACCTATTAAATATGAAGTTAGACAAATTTTTATTGTTAACAAATAAAAGACAAAGTTTAATTTTTATTAAAAGACAAAGTTTAATATTTTCTGCTTTAATTAATTAAAAGTCCCAATTTTCTTATATGATTTATATTATAGCAGAGAATAGCAGAGATAGTTCATGATCCAAAATGTATCTACACATTCTCTGCTTTAATTAATTAAAAATACGATTTTTCTTATATAACTTAAATTATAACAGAAAGTTTATGATTCAAAATTTATATCTTTTAAATTCTTTTTATGTGGATTGAAATTTAAATATAACATTTCTTTAAAATACTTAATTTATAACTGAACTGATATTAAATTGATATTAATTGATATTTAATTAATAAATGACAACATTAATGAACATGCGCAGTCGTAAATGATAACATTAATGAGTATGCGCAGTTGTAAAAAATATCATTAAGTTATCATTTTCCAACTTACCGACATTGGAAAATTTTGAAATTAAATAAAAAAAGAACGAGACTTGTCCGACAATTTTCCTTCTCGGAATATATTCTACACTTAAAAATACACAAATTTACAAAATTACAGAAAAATCAAAAGTGGGGGCGCTGAACATTTATCAAAAATACTTTGTATTATGTATTTAAAGGGAGCTCTCTATCTTGTGATTGAACTCGAATAATCGAGTGATCTATAAAAAAATGAATAAACGAATTTCGCAACAAGAAATATTTCAGTTTTACAAGCTGAAAGATAAAAACAGAAATTATCGATTTTCAATTATTGTATTACACCCAGAACCAACTTAAATTTGTAAAACCATGTTTGATATCTTTTGTTGAGACTGTTGAGTCTAATCTTCTAGTATATATTTTACGTTGACCGATATCTTGTAATAGTCTAAAATTATCACCCAAAATTCCCTCGCCGTTTGAGAGTCTCCGGAACATGTTTATCTATGATAAAATAGATAAATAAATTACATATAAATGTAATATAATATATGAGTTTACATATATGTATATATAAGTCACATAAATATAAGTATTATATATAGAGACAGTACGCGGCTATATGATATCTCCTTATTGAAAGTGAATTATTTCGATTATTTGAAATAATAAAAAAATTGTATCATTGTTAAAAAATTGTTTTAAGAAAGAGAGGAATGCTAAATATATGTACTTGTGTGTACTTGTAATAAAACATGATTAAAGTGTAAGTAATATACCTGACGAAAGGATATTGGAATTGGATTGGCGAAAATGTTCCAGGTGACTACTTCACTACAAGGCGGAGTTGTGAGAGATCCTTTGTATGTATAAAAGACATCGGTGTTTGACGGTATTAGAGATGCTAGAGTGAGATACATAGTGACCGACAACTCTGTATGTGCCCATTGCACATCAGATAACTTGCTTATAAAAGGTTGAAGACGCTCGTTGTCTTCGTCTTGCAACTGAAATTAAAGCATGTAATTATACTTAGACATAGAGCTTTCCTCGATTTTGTAAATCTTTGGAATTAAATAAGTTTTTGATAGACTTTTATTTAATTTTTATTTGTAATTTATAAAAGTACTTGGGTATATTAATTGTGTAAAAAGATACTTATGTATATACATATATTGTTAGTGGGATTGAAGGGGTAGCATATGTAAACGACGATTTAAAGTTTAAAGTTTTAGTCGAGATAATATTTTTCACAATAAGTACGTTCTTTACAGGTTTTAAGTTAGTAGCATCAAATCAAAGATTTAATTAAATTTGGGGGGATTATTATATTTCAGATTGATTAAATGTTGAAAGACCAAAAGTAATCGGTGCGGTCATTTCTGAGATAAATTAAATTTATCTAAAATACGCGTGTGTGCGTGTGCGTGTGTGTGTGTGTGTTAGTCTAACATCTAACTTTGACCGTAATTAGCGCTTCGTATTTATAGTTGATTTAAAGAACGATTTTTGTGCGTGTTTGCGTATTGCGTGCGTGCGTACGCGTGATTACCTGGAAGAAAGAAGCTATTACAGCTATACCATCCTCGTGTTGTAACGCATTCAAAAAATTGCCATATGCCATATTGTAATGTATAATATGCGTTTCCATTGAATATCTACGGATATTGATCTCTTATTGCTATGATTTATTCTTTATTATTTATTTCAATTCGAACAAATAAATACGACTGTTACCTTATACCGTTTAGTACATGTTCGGCACCTCTATTATTTTTTAAGCCCCAATGAAAGTGCACTTCTTCCATTTCAAATGTTTGATTTTGCAGCATGCCTCCGAATATATATGGCAATGTTCTATATACTTGTGTCGCATTTTTGTCTATACTAAGTATAACTAACAAAAAAGAGATGTGTTATACATTCTCTTTTAAAAAGTTTAATGTAGAATTATGTGCGACTCAAAAATATTTACCAGTTTTTTCATTATTTTTTAATAATTGCGGCATTGGAAGAAAATCATGATAACCAATCAGTTCGAGAGCCGGAAATGGTTTAACGATCGCCTTTGATGTACATATAGCCACTGGTGATTGTCGTTTTCCTGCGCATGATTTGCACTTCTTCGGCCACAAGTGTTGATCTAAAAAAAAAACATTAGAATAACATTTTTCTTTTACTCACTAATAATCCTTTAAGGCCTAATGTACATAATTATATATACATTCATTTTGAGTTCTTCCTCTAACGTTTTATTTTTATACTGCAATAGTGTCTCTGTGTTCATATAATACTCTTAATTCGTCACACTAGCTGAAATTAGGCTTGTTGTTTTAACAATATAATAATATGTAACAAAATAATGGTAGTCTCACTAAACCTATACTGTTATTGTGATCGTTTGCAAAGCAATTCACTGGCACTTAGTTTTGTTAAATATATTATTTACGAAATGCCGGTAAATAACAAGTAATTTTTATTTTCTTATCTATGTTACCTTAAAATACAAGAGTGATTCTTCATGTTTGTTATTATCATTATACGTATTCAATTCTGTAGCTGGAACACATGTATAAATATGAATGTATACATAATTATATATCTTCAGGAAATCTTGATGATTGATCTTCTTGATGATTAATTCATAAAATTTTTCATCAGATGCATTTTAAAGGATCATATATATTACGAAGAAAAAAATTTTACTCAAATCACGAAATCTTAAAAAAGGTTATATATGCGTTAAGTAGGCTGCTATTTACACAATCATCATTTGAATATGAATAATAATTATAGAATCTCATTAATTTGTAATTATTTGTCGATCTCTAGATTTATCGTTAGTCTTTACACGGGTTTCACTGTTTTTAAGTAATCTTGATTTATATGGATTATAATTGTTTTCAAGTGCTTATCTTATTTCCGAATTAATTTCGTCTGTTATTTAAATAAAGAAGAAAAAAAAGAAAGGAAAATTGTCTACGATTCTTTTACAGATTTATTTTATATATTAAATCGCGAAAAATAAATCGAAATTTGTAAAACTTGTCATACCTCTCTTACTGTATCCAAAAGCATGGATGCCACAGTGCGGTATTACGATGAGAATGAGCCATGCTGTTACAATTTGTAGGATACGCATTTCTAAATTCTTTTTGTACAAAGATTGATAATTATTACATGTGTGAATGCGTATATAAGAATATTACAATTTATTCCTCATGGAAAAAATCTTTGCTGAAAAATTCACTGAAATTTTGCTAAAATTGTTCCAGTATTTCTCGGAACACTTTTCAACAAAATTTTAGCGAAATTTAAATACATTTGAAAACAAAATTGCATATTTTTATACAACAAACACAAGACTGGATCTTGAATTGATTTTTACAATTTTTCTAAACAAAATTGTACTAAAAAAATATATCTCATTTATTTTCATCTCAGAATTCAATTTTGAAGATTCATCGATTTCTTTAAAGAATTATTAAAATATGGGCCGGTATTTTCATAGTCTTTCAAGACCGTCTTAAGTAATGTCTTAAGAAGCTAATACGGCTCTCTAGCCGGTATTCATAGTCGGATCTTATATTTAAGACGGTCTTAAGTACAGTCTTAAGATGTTATGAACCAATCAGAGGGCCGCATTTTAGCGACTTAAGACATTACTTAAGACTAAAGACCCTTTAATCAGAAACTGGCCATAAGGATTTCGTCAAATTTCTCCAAGCGAGAAAGGAGTATAGGCTATCTCACTCTTCCACCAATAGCGGTGTGTATACATGATGTACACACACTGAAGAGTGAGATAGTCTATACTCCTTTCTCGCTTGGAGAAATTTGACGAAATCCTTATGGCCAGTCTCTGATTAAAGGATCTCTACTTAAGAACTTGAAATAAGAACCGACTATGAATATCGGCCTCTGATTGGTTCGTGATATCTTGAGACCGTACTTAAGATGGTCTTAAGTATAAGATCGTCGGAATGAATATCAATAGATGAAAAATCTCATAATGCTCCTCCTTTTATTCTATTCTATATTTTAATTATTAAAATAGAACTAGAAAAATACAACTCCACCGCATCCATATGGTAACAGTTGCAGTATGGTGTATCGCATTCGCGGCAAAGTATTAGAGAAATTCAACAAACTGTTTCGAAAACTTTTTGAAAAAATTGTAATAAGTTTTTAACTAATTTTCATCATTTCAGAAAAACTTAGAGAAATTTTAATTAAATTTCAGCGATTTTTCATTAATTTGCTTGAAAAAATCATCCGCAGCAAATTTTAGCAATTTTGCTAAAAAAAAATATCACTTTCAGTGAAATTTACATGAAATTTCAGTAAAATTTTTCCATCAGGAACATACATATATAAATGTTACATTATAAAATAATAACTTTCCTATAATTCTTGCCGTTTGTCTTTGTTATTTTACGCACACTGATCATTTTTTTCCTTTTTTTGTTACAATGCTTAGGTCAATTATATCAATACTACCCTCCGTATTACTATAAACTAAGGTATATGTATTATAAATCATACCTTCTATAAAATATATACTCGAAACTCTTTGATAGATGGTTACGAAGGAATGGCAAACGAATGGATAACTGAAATATCGATACTATCTAAGATATGGAGAACGCGGGTACTTATTAAGTAATTTGCAGTAGTGCATATCATTATCAATAGCATATGTCGTAATCTTTCAAGCTACAGACATGACTCGTAATACAAAAGTGTAGCAAGATGTTTCTTCCATTACAATAATGTATAAAATGCATTAAAGTAGGTCATTTTATTACAAGGTCTGTTTTCTGTAGCTCAACTAGTGTACACTTTTGGAACTTAAAGTGAAATAGATATATGTTTGATATTTAGCGAAAACGAGAAAGAAAGTTTTAATGGAGTCTAGTGCAGGATTAAAAAACAGACCTTACATTCGTGTTTGATGCTAATAGAAAATGATAATAAGATGATGATAATAAAGAGATAAGAATCGAAAAAGTATACTTTAAGATTATAATTATATTTATTTATATGCTTTGTTTTACAAAATATAAATTACAATATCCTCGCGATATAAATATTTACTAATACCTGAGTATCTTGCATTTATTAGAAAATTCTAAATATACATATCACAGTCAAGACATTTATAATCAGAAATAATTAATAATTAAATTGCCAAATATACAACACAAATTGTGAGAAATTTATACAAAAAAGACTGCATGCATACAATATCGTTTCAGAGAAACTTTGGCTCAAAAGTTAATACAAGGCAATTCTAACGAAAGTATTTACAATTAAGTTATATTTACAATAGTTCTTGTGTGTAGCACCATTGAGAACCATACTTTTGATATTTTACTTATAATTTTGTCATTACTTTCTTGTTCTTTTATTAAATCTTTCTTGAATGTTAAATTCGTTCAGGTTCTCTCATCGAGAAACAATTATTTCTTCATATCTCCTTTGTATCAAGATATCTTCGCGTTTTTAGACTGTGCAAAATTGATCAACTCATCAATTTAAATCTATTACAAACCACATATCACGTAAATTACGTATGTTAAACATATTATATAAAACATCTGAATTGTGTAAAAATGTAAAAAAAAGAACATCTGTTAAAATGTTAAATATTTTGAATAAAACATGTTTCAATAAATTTTTTTTCTTTAAGTTTAATATATATATATGTATATATACTTTCTTTAATTATACATATATCTGGATTTCTCTCTATTTCGTTTCAGCAAATCAATGGCTGCATTCAACAGAGAAAACTAATCAGTTAGCGCTTAGTGATTCTTTAATATAATTGGTTCCTACACTTAGATCCAGTGAAGAACTAAAGGCAAGAATCAATCATTTTAAAGAATCACTAAGCGCAAACTGATTAGTTTTCTCTGCTGAACGCAGCCACTCTCTTGCAATAGATAGGGCATCGCATGTTTTTTTCCTTTGTAGTGGTTACTTTTAATCTACTGGATTTTCTAGATATAAGACAAAAGTTTATTGAACTATAATCATGGTAGAATTAATAAGGCGAAGCACTTCCGTGGATGCGTAGTAGGAGAGTGAATTTAGGTAATATTTGATTGGCTGTTCAGTAATAACCAGCGCTACTATACGCAGAAAATTGCATATTGGAGAACATTTGAGTGGTTATTTCCAGTATTACTGTTGTCATTATACGCAATGCTTCACCATTATTAATTCCACCATGATTATAACGTAAAAAAACTCACTAGAAATTTGATTTGTCTACTGTTTAAGCTTTCTCTGCATTATCTTGTGTTATGCGTGTTATTTGCAGAGGTATCGAGAATAACTTTTCCCACGGAGGTTGAATAGAACTTATTACGGCCTCGGCAGCACCAGAAGAGACAAATTCCAATGTCCAGCTTTCCTCGAGACCCGCAATTTCATCCAAAAAATTTAAAGTTAACCAAGTGTCACAATGTTCCTAAAATGATTACATTATATTTATATCAGTAAATGTACATTAAATATGCAACGGATAATATAGAAAGAGATAATGCAAACGACTCAATTGTAAAACATTTTGCACATATTGTACTTCTAAGATTACATAAAGCGCAACTATTTAAAAGCATTATCTCTTTCTAAGCTTTATAAGCTATAACTAATAGATATTATCGAAAATTACTGACTATTCCAATCAAATTGCTCATAGCTTGCTCTCTAGTGACCAAAGGCACTTGATCGTTGTCTGGTATAAGCCATTGAACATTGTCCTTTAATATCACCAGCGCTGCACCCGTCAGAATCAATCCGGATAGTTTCAGCTTGATAGCGATATTTTGATATTTTAAGATTGCGGAGGAAAATATTGCTAATAATCGTATGATGTCCCCTGTCTGATAATTGACAGTATTCGTTAATATGTTGTGCATCAAAATACTGTAACGCTCTGGAATAGAGAATTCCATTTCGCAGCTTGCAGGCAACTGCAAATCTATCATCAGAGGCACATCGTAAATAGAAGGAAATAGAAGGAAAGTAAATTACATCGTCAAATATATTTATATAAATATACTTGAAGTCTTACAGTCAATTAAAATCAAGTCTTACCTACTTGTTAAAACACATTTTACCTGTGATATAAAATAAAAAATTTGATGTTCTTTGGAAATCTTGCAGAATACAAAGCAGGGTAATAGCGAGATGCTCTTCGCCAGCTTTCCCAGACTGTTGTAACTCAATTAAAATACCTTGTTTAAATGGCAGCGGTACGAAAGATCTCAATCTGTCCGTCGTCCAACTGATTTCCTTGTGAAGCCAACGCTGTGGATCTTCCCTGTTACAAATTCCTTTCTTCTTCTTTTGTTTAATTTTTTTTTAAGACTAAAAAGTTTTCTCGCATGTTTAACAGTAGAATAGAAAACCGCATAAAACCAGATTCTTCTGTTAGTTTCAAATTAACTAAAGACACATAGTGTATTAAAGTTCGAAAAATTAAAATAAATAAATCTTTATTGATATTTTCATTAAAGAACACACTAAAAAGTAGCACCTTATTTTTCTTAAAAATTTTTATGATTTTGGACATTAAAATTTATACCAAAGTACGAACTTACCCTTCTGAACCGTCGATCCTAAGAACATAAACCTTAGACGTTGACAATACTAAGCATCCAGAAAATGTTTCTTGCATAGAATGCATCAAAATGTCGGCCTATACAGATAAAAGAAAATGAAAAAAAAAAATGTATCCATTCTATAATTCAATCTAATTCAGATTTGCCATATATAATTAATTAAATGAGATATAATGAATTATATTTCAAGCTGGATACCTTGAGAAGAAATACGAGTTCTTCGTTCTCATGCTCAAATACATTCAGAATGATATGCAGTTTAATTCTATGATCTACACTGCTAAAATCAGTATAGGAATATTGCACGTTACTGCCAAAAAAGTTTGATGCCTCTTCACCTTTCAAGGTTTTGCTGCCAATTTTGATGCTCTGTAGCAAGCCTAAAAATAATACACAGAGAAATACAAATATAAAAACATTAATTATTAATTATTAATATCACAACGTAATATCTAATGAATATAACTAATGATAATGATTAACATAATTGATAAACAAGATTGAAATCATGTTCATATCATTCAAAATAAAACTAATGCAAACAGAAGCAAAATATTTGCTCATTTTATTGACGCGACGAAGCGCTTTCAATAGTGTCGAATAATATATCATTTGTTCAATAGAATTTGGTTATTTTACCTCCCAGCATCGATGTTAAGTTTGTCATAGGAGCAAATGCTATTTCCTTTTCGCCATCGCTACTATGGGATTTCGTATCAATGTTCGATTTGACCATTTTATTTTCATATGCCGTGCAGATGCTGTCTGTTAACGAGCCTGTAAATAAAATTAACTTTACATCATTACTTTATTTCATTAAAATAAAAATTGACACTATTTGTAAAAGTTGTAAAAGATTACATAACTGCATATTGAAAATAGCATTAATTTTTATTTTAATGGAATAAAATAATGGCGTAAGGTTAATTTTATAGATACAGTTTATACATATAATTTGCTAGAACAACTTGATTATAAGCATTTGTAATACATTATAAAATTCCTTATTTATTATACATATATTATAAATAATTATTTTAATTTCTATAGAAAAAAGAGAAACTAAATACGTCTAAGATCTAGCTTCGACCGGTATAGGCTGTTGAATTTCTATTAATTGTGTTTCTCACATTGTACGGTCTAAAAATAAAATTCTTATTGTCTAAATACATGAGCCATGATGAAATTAATATCGTCATTAATAATTACTAAGGCAACCAAAATATGTATAGGGCATCTTTTTTTTATTTGACTAATAAAGAAATAAACTAAATACAAATTTATTTCATAAGAAATTATGAATTATTTTGAGCCATATATGTTACAGCATATTTTTGCATATTTCACACACAGCATATTTTTGCATATTTCGCCCACACATGCACAATATTTACATATTTTATCTATTTTTATTGTATATTTCACATCGTTTTCTAATTTAAGTTTATGATTACGTTATTATAAGTAAAAAACTTAATTAATATTTTGAAAATTTTGCGATAAAAAGTAATTTTTAAATGCATATATTCCTTTCTTTAGAGCATTTTTTCAATTTCACAGAGCATATTTTAGGCGCTTAAAAAGGGATTTTTACAGCATAATTTTAGGATATATTCCTTTCTGTAAAGCATTTTTTCAATTTCACAGAGTACATTTTAGGTGCTTAAAAAGAGATTTTTTACAGCATAATTTTGCCCTAGTAATTACACTGTTAAACTTAATTGATTTAATAATTGTTCGCAAAGAAAGGCACACAAAAGACGAAGAATACAAACCCGAAGAACTACTTTCTGTCAGGCCTGTCATGATCGGCGTTGCATCTGGTATTGTTATTAAAGAAGGAGCGATTACGGTACGTTTTTCCTCCGTTGAGCGTTTGCGACTTGGTGTGATGTTTGCCCTGCATCAGTGAATATCATTGAAATATCAACATAAACAATATGACAAAAAGATGATGAGATCATGTATGTTTCTGTTTCTCTTTTGATATAAAATTGTATTAATAAAGCAATTCTATCTAACTCGTTTCTTGATGCACTTGTCGTACTTGTATGCAGCTAATCTGCATACAAGATGTTAAGTACCATAAACTACAAGTATCACTATAAAAACTGTAATAATAACTGTAAGCAAACTAACTTTAGAGTTTCATCTAAAACTTCTATGCTGCTCTGGCTTGGATTACTGAGTATCTCTATGTCACTCTCGTATTTCTTCATCAGGATATTTGCAGACGGTGTTGACTCCCTTGACTCATCTAAACTCGTCGCTGAACCTGATGACGATGATGAATATCAATTCAAAAAAAGAGAGATAAGCAACACATTTTGTTGTTATATTTTCTGAAAATTGAGAAAGAGAAGAGAATGTGAACCAAAATTAAGAAATCTCATGTATAAATTAAATGTGTGCATTTCTCTTATAAATACATCACATCACGCTTACAAAAATGAAAAGTGGAAATAGGCGCTTTTATAGCACCGAAGAGAGAAGCGTTAAAGAAATTATTATTACAGAATAAGATATAAATGACCATACTTTTTAATGTATAAAAAAAGATTTAAATCTATCAACCGCAGAGATTTTTCTTTTTTAATGTCGAAATTCCATTTAGATAAAAAGACAAAAACTAAAATGATTGAATATCGCATATACGAACGTACGCACACACGCACGACGGCTAAATTGATTGATGGGAAATATAAAGAGAAAGATGAAAAAGAGAAAAGAAGAAAAACAAAAGGATCAAGAGGAGAAGAAAAAGGAGAGAAAAAAGCAAAAGGAAGAAATAGGGAAATGCTGTAACATAAATTATTTTGGCTGAAGCTTACAGCAGACTTGAGCTTGGGTGTGAGAGTCGGAGTACACCAGAGAAGTGGTGACGGATTTAGCTCCACCCTCCATTCCACCTGCACCGGTATTAGTATGTTACAGTTCCCATAAAAACGTAGTAAAATGTCAAACGCGTTGATCAGTACATATGTAATATATACATATTAACATACACATCAACTATTAGACTGCATTCATTATTATTTACTCGATCAGTCGGTTAAGGATTTATTTTCTTTTTAAGATAAAGTTAAGTAATATCAGGCCAATTTTAATGTGATTGTTTTGCACAAACTATACATAGTGATTCGTAATTCAAAGTAAAAACGATCGTGACATTCAGTTGTGTATTTTTGCAGCTTTACTTTTCAGATGAATAAAAAATTGTAACATTCTTCACTATTATTCTTCCTATAATAATTAAAATCTTTTCGCTCTGATTTTTTAATGCTTGTGTCATAAAAATTGAAATTCTTGACAATTAATACATTGAAATTCAAGATTGTAAAATAATATTTTGATACAACATTGCGAAAAGAATCGCAATACTGTGTCAAAAATCTCGTACAGATTGTGCACTTTTTTAAACAAATTTGCTTTATCTAAAGAATTCTATATACAGACAGAACATGACGGTATCACGTCGAGGGACATACCAATACTGGAGAATGACTCGGAATGTGCCAGGTTGAGCCTTGTTGGATTGTCTGTTAGCTGACTCTTTGCAACTTGGTTATCTACATTAGATAGTGTCTCTACTTCAATGACCAAGCTGCTGTCGCAGGTAGGGCACTTGATTTTTGTACCTGAAAGAACCATCATTTTCACAATCCTCTCCAAAAATACAGAATCTCATCATAAAACGTGAAACAAACCTGTCATCGATTTAATAGCGAATGTCACATATAATTCCGGATCCTGTGAGAATTGTGTCGAACATTTCATGCACTTGAAAATCTTGAGCAGTATCGGCCGCATCTCGATTTGATCGCTAATTGTTGTTACAATTTTCTAAAAAAAGTATTGTTGTAAACTCCAAAATCGTATTTAAATGTTTCTCAGTACCTTTGCATCATCTGGTTGTGTAAAATATCGCCTGCTCTCCTTATCTTTCCTAGCAGTGTCAAAAATAATGTCAACTGTGGGTGGATCGCTTCTGCCTAAGACGCAAGACAATAAGGAATTTGTTGACCAACAAAATTTGATTTTTCCAGTAATTGCATCTCTTTCTTTAATATCTCTGCAAATATTATCACAAAAACTTCATCTTAATAATAATATATTTAAAAATATATATATTAAATTGTAAAACTATTTTCGACAATCTGCCATCTTTACTTTTTCTTGTAAATAATTAAAAACGTTTGAATCTAATGCAATTCCAATTGTGTTATAATTATTTGCAGTGAAACGGTAACTTACTCCGAAGTTATTACCAGAAAGACATTCTCCATCTCACCTTCATTGATCCTTTTTTGAACAATATACAAATCTCCAACTTCTATGATAAAAAAAATATCAACTTGTGCGCAATGTTAATGTATTCCCTGGTGAAAAAATTTCGCTGAAATTATTCCACGTTTTGGAACATTTCAACGAAATTGCTGAAAATTTGCTGAAATTCACTAAAAGTGAATTTTTCAGCTAACATACTGAAAAAATCTTTGAAATTGAACTGAAATTTTTGCTGAAATTTTTCTAAAAATAAATTTTTCAGCTAAAAATCGCTGAAATTAAACTGAAATTTTTCTGAAATGCTGAAATTTTGTCGAAAAGTATTCCAAAATGTGAAATAATTTCAGCGAAATTTTT
>NW_017257859.1:30790-34653 GCF_001594055.1 Mycetomoellerius zeteki | reverse complement strand
GTTTGCGATGCGGTATCTTGTGATCAAGGTGAGCTTCCTAACCATCGGAATAATTAATCATAATTTCAAAATTTTTTGATACATTAGTTTTACATTTTCTTTATTTCGAGAATTTCAAAATTTCTTCCACTTTTTTCTTTTTTATTGCATTCTTATCAGGATTTAATTCTGGCATTTATACTCTCCAGGTGAGGAAGATCACCATGACTAGTTAATAATTGTTATATTCTATGTATGTGAATTTATTAGTTATCTCTGAAGAAGGCTCAAAAATGAGCCGAAACATGTAAGCGCTTTAGTAAAATAAAGAAGTTTCACGCTACGATAGTCGTGTTATTTGCGCAACATCTCCCGCGCTTGACTCCTACTGCCCTTGTTCTTTCATTGTTTTTTTTTTTATTTAATTTAGTAAATTTCACCTTCATTAGGATCATATACAATCATAGGAGCAGCGCATGTCTTCAAAGGATCGTCCAAGGTCTTATTTTGAGGAAGTTCTTTATCATCTTCTATGTATTCTGTGATTTCTTGTGATTCATTAGATGATTTTTCGTTATTCATTGTGTAAATTAGAGTATCGTGAAGAGATGATGATGTATTAATATTAGTTAAAGTCTGTATTTTAGATATTTGCGATTCTGGAGATTCTGGTGATTCTGGTGATTCTGGTGAAGCAGGATGAAGACCCATAATATGCTGGACAAAAGTTCCCGCGTGACTGCTCAACCAATTATTTTCGCCAAATTTTTCTCTTAGATCTAAGATACGTTTCTTTGTTTCTAAGTAATCCTTTGATGATTCTGAAACAATGAACAAGTTAATATAGAATATTGCAAGAAAGATACATTATTCTATTGCTACACCACCAGTTATTATATATAGTACTGTTTCATTTTATTATCAATTTATTAGACATATTACGCCTTTTACTCTGTATATATGTTACTTATTAAAAAAGTCTTACCTAAATGAGAAGATGCCACCACATCAGGCAATTTCTTAAATTCTCTTCTTTCCTGATCGATTTCATCAATGATTGCTTCTTTGACATTTGGTCTTCTTTTACTCCTTATTACACTTTTTTCTAGATTCTCAGGTAACAATATTGCTCGATGATTTAATCTGTCTTGGTCAAATTCATGTATATCAACGTATACAGATATCGAGCTGGTCAAAGATTGATTCGTAGGTATTGCAAAGGTTCGATTTTCCGCGACTAGTATTTTTTCTGCATTCGAAAGTGACAGATGATCTAAAACAAACTATAAGAATATACTCAGATCTGTCATATAAGTGTATTAGCACTGCGGTTTCGTGCTTGACAATTTTCAGTACATATTTTCATCAATATTACACCTTGCTATCTGATAAACTCGGATGTAAATATTTAATAGTCAGAATCCGATGTTTTGGATGATATGATAAAGGATTTCCTTCCAGAGATAACCACAACAAGGTAGACATCTTTTGCAGTGGCAAGAGAACCAAATGCTCCATTAAACAGTTAAATGACAAGTCTAATTCTGTCAAACATTCTAAACCTTGAAGACCTATTGTACAAATTGATAACAATAGATGATAACAATATATGATAATTGCTTAAATTATTAATCATATGATTACATGAGTTTATTAATAAATTTGAAAGTTATATTTAAATCAATTTAAATGTAGCAAGAGAATAACTTTAAACTATTTAGAAATTACATGAAGAGTTATTAGTGCAGTAATAACCAACCGCTTAAATTTTCGATATAATTGTTTTTCAACACCAATACTTGTAATGAATGTAGTACTGTCTTATTGAATATAGGTATTTGTTCTAATTTATTATAACCTAGATTCACATATTTCAAATTTGATAAACAGGATATTTCTTTGGCATCCATTATCATATTATGACTCAAATCCAATATCTGAAGCCAAGGTGCCAATTCTAATGATTCATCTAGGCATTTGAGAGCGTTATGAGGCAACACCAAGTGTCTCAAGGATGCCCATACAAAACCGACTCCGGCATCACCTCCACATTCAGCTGTAGATATAAGAATATAAGACAATACAATAACTAATTTCAATGTATATGTAATAATTATGTAGGCAGAAAACTGTCATTTTTTTTATGTACGTCACATCAATAATTTCATAGAATTTTGTAGAATTCTTTTGCAATTTGTTTGTTAAAAGCTATATTGTTATTTATTTTATGATATCCTATATATAATATCAAAATCTGTAATATTATCTTTTAAAGACATTATTTTTCCAAAGAGAAGATACACACAGAACGACTAGTATAAACTAGATAGACATCAATGAATCACATCAATGTATTATCGCAATGTAACAATATATAAATATTACCTAATAATTGATAAATTGTGGATATGCCTTTTCTGCCAGCACACACAATACTTTCCAACTGACCTCTGACACTCTGTAGACCCTTCAATAATTCGACAGATACCTCTTTTAGTTCCAAATACTTTAAGTGTCTAAATTTGGAGATATCAATGGTAACTTTGACGTCAGATGAACAGTGTATTACTTTCAGACCTACAGTCTTTTGCACAAAATCATGTAGGAACTTTACATCACGAAATATATCTATCTTGGAGCTGTTACACACGTGAAATGAAGAATTTAAATCTTCGGATTCTGATACAATCAGTGAAAATGCTTCGTTGAGATTGTGTAGCAGTTTCGTCGACAAGGAAAGCTTGCTGGAGGCGCTCAAGATCTTGTCGCCATTCTGGCGAAGAAGTCTCACCAGTTCCATTATTTCCGGCATATTAACTATGTCTTGCGAGTGACTCATTATTGACTTATTTACTCACTCTTATTGACTGATAGCTTTTTATACTGTGTTATCTAACAGACCAATTTGCACTTTTACAAAGACATTTCACCTTTCATGTTTAACTAAAATGGTAATATAATGCATTGTTAAAGTGTTATACAAGATACTTATTGGCTTTAATGTTTTATTTATAGATACAAAAAGTGAAAAATTTAAAGTTAGCAAGATAGAAGAATAATGAGACTAATAAACTTTATTGGATAAATGTTTGATTCAACTTGTTCATTTTAGAAGAGGATGCAAACGCAAAAATAAATCGTTCGGTTTTTTCTTTTGCGAAAAAAGAAAATAAAGTTTGAAGAGGTAAAGTTATTTCGTTCGGCACTGTGTGTGAAACTTAATTGTTACAAATATGAGATATTCTAACCTTGAATATTACTTTTAATTTAAAGTAAACACACATAATCCCTCTGCGGGATTGAAGGCACTATAGACACAGAAAAAAATTTTTTTAAATAACTTCAATTACTTTTCCACACAATTCCGAGTTGAACTTTCCAAACTTCGTTTTTCGGACAAAGAGATATTGATGAGAGCTATATGATTTGATGTTTGGGCGAGTAAAATATTTATTAGAATTTCTAATAAAATAGAAATTGTCGATGTAACACAAACCAATAACAATCGAGACATTTATCAACATTCGTATCGTTTAATGCGCAATACATTATCAAACAATATTAAAGGTCAATGGAGGACAAACAATAACCATGGACTACGTTCACACGGATCGACAAATCGACATGGGCTGCGTTCAGCAGAACGTTCGTTTTGCAACTGTTGGAAGTTTCCTTCGCGCTGATTGGATCATACTTTTAGATCTAGAAGAATGGTCCTATCTCAGCAGACAATCATAAAACGGTTGCAAAACTGTTGAGTCTGCTGAACGCAGCTAATCATAAAACGGTTGCAAAACTGTTGAGTCTGCTGAACGCAGCCATGGATCGACATAGGCTGCTTTCCACCCAAGAAGACTAGAGACCAGGGGTGCGTTCCAAAATTC
>NW_017257859.1:29178-29883 GCF_001594055.1 Mycetomoellerius zeteki | reverse complement strand
CTTTGACTATATACCTCTGGACTGCTAACGGCAGCCATTACTGGAATCCAAGATCTCAGAGCCATCAGGTCCGGAAGTTGGCCAAATCAAGAACTAACTAGCTGCATTTCGAGTAAGAATCGATACAATCGGGACGCGTGTTGAGGTTATATATTTTATTTAAACTATTATAAAATATTCAATTAACATATATCAGAAAAGATCTGACTAAAATAATTTTATTTAAAGGGCAATAAAAAGTATACATATATATTAGCTTATAATTATATATATTATTTTCTTCAGATATATTTTATTTAGATTTGTCCTACCGTGTTTCTTTTCATGTATATTTTATTGTACTGTAATATGTACTTTATTTTATTATTAAATTTGGTACCTTTTTCGAATTGATTTTAAATCTGTATTTTTCCCGCATCACATTTAATTACTCCTACAGCTTTGTATCTGGTATTATTACATAATTTAGCAAAACAAGAACGAACCATTTTTTTATTTAGCAGTACTTCTGGATCACTTCAATTTTTTATTCGGAGTTATTCGTACCGATTCTTACTTAAAATGCAACTAGTTAGTTCTTGATTTGGCCAACTTCCGAACCTGATGGCTCTGAGATCTTGGATACACGGTCCTCTCTTTCTATCTTATGGAAAAGGTAGGAAAAGTGGGGGTAACTAGCGGTCCAGAGGTATATAGTCAAAGGTT
>NW_017257859.1:27031-28445 GCF_001594055.1 Mycetomoellerius zeteki | reverse complement strand
CCCAAACATTACTGTCTACACACTCTACTGTCCACATATGTTATGATTTATTTGGAATACAACTATGTATAATAGAAACATTGCATGAGTAATTAATTTTTTAATTTGATTTTAAATTTCGTGCACTATTGGACCCAAGAATCGCTAAACGCATGCGCATTAAGTCACAGAGCATGAAAAGGCGCATACTCATAGCGCTTATATCGAGTCGGTATGACAGATTTCCTAACCTGAACGGTCGTGAACTTTAACGCTAAATATCTCGGTTCGCGGAGCAGAGCGACGCTTATTTCTGCCAGATTCGTTCGTTTCATGCAAAAACGCATCGAATGAGCCTAATTTCATTAAAATCGGTGAGGTCGGCCGTCTTCTCCGTAATTACCGAGACCATAAGACTATAATGTAAGCAGTAGCGAATCCAACATGTTGATATCCTTATGCATGGTCTACAATGGCAGTAGCAATAGTGGATGATAATGTCCCTAGAAGGTAGAGTCTGGCTAGAATCCTAAATTTATCAGAGACGCGCAACCGGTGTTACGCATTCTGATTCGCTGTTGCAATCACTTGACTTGGTAACCATTCATAGTACTAGTGACATATTTCTATTTCATTTTATCCTATACATTCTGTCTCACTCTATCTCGTTCTTGCTCTTGAACAGTATCCATGCTGACTAAGGCTGTGTTCCAAAATTGTTTGCCAGCTCTGGCAGCACTGTCAATACCGTTCCAAAAATCATCGTAACACGCTGTGGCAGTGCTGCGAGAGAGTAAAGACACCACTAATTTTGTCGTCATTTCCTGCTGCGGCTGCTGTGGCTGAAGAGGTGAGGCAGTTACAGCACAAAGATGGCGGAAAGGATGGAGGAGTTAATTTTAATTGATGCTGAGAGTAATACTAAATTTAAAATAAATATTTCGGTAGAAGATGCTGAGAAAGCAAGAAGTAGTGAGTAGATTTATAATTTTTTTGTAGTCAGCTTTTTGTAGTCACATTTATTTATTCATACTTTGAATAATTATATATAATTTCGGCTAATTCCTGAATCCGAATCACTAGACTCTTCATCACTAGAATCGAATGCTAATTTTATAATGGTTTCAAATAAAAATTTTTTCTATATGATTCTCTCCATACTTCTAGGTTATTTGTTTCTTTTCGCTGAAGTCGCTATACGTTAACAGCACTCAAAATATCGTTCCAAAATGAAAGCTGCGTTTGCATGAAAAGCTTACTAAAATTGGAACACTATTGGTAGCGTGCACTTATGATGACATACACGCAGCACTGGCAATCAATTTTGGAACACAGCCTAAATTGTGATTACTGATATTATACAGAAAGCCTGATTACTTGTTCGTTAACAATAGATATATATGCTTCACAATTATCATTTTTTTCAATGTTTCTT
>NW_017257859.1:24256-26307 GCF_001594055.1 Mycetomoellerius zeteki | reverse complement strand
TAAATAAAAAATATTTACTAGAAAAATATTTTTATATTATTTATATTTATCATAAATTCACGCAAATTCCAAATATATAGAAAGTAAAACTTCTTTATTAAATTAAAGTGCTTACATGTTTCGGTTCATTTTTTGGCCTTCTTCAGAGACAATTGTATATAACATAAATAATGCAAGACCAAGGGATGTCTTATCAATGTGAATTCCCCCGCACAATCATGAATTCATGTTAATATTCTATTCATCTAATAATACAATTCCCATAAGGGGAAAAAAACAGAAAAAAAGGAAAAAAAAGAAAAATAAAGATATAAAGGTATGTCGGATTGTGATGTCTGGGAATGGATTTAAAAATTAAGTAAAAATAATTATACAAAAGGATGCTTTAATAATAAAGTTTTATTTAACTACAGAGTTCATAGCCATTGTTTTACTACTATATTCTTTTTGTTTTACAAATCAGTCTTTTGTAACATCTATATTATTTCTTTCTGTATTTGCAAGCCAATGTTTTCTTTCAATATTTCTTGGCAGGCGATGCATCGAATGTCCCGTTTTCCACGAGTTGAAACATTTCATTACACAACAGTAAGGCATTTTATGTGTTCTGTAAATGTGTATTGCATAATAAAATTCCTTTTATGATTAACTTATTGTAAAAATGTTATTATTTGCTAGGTTAGAGAGCTACTTATGCATTTTACACTTCTAACAAATGTAAAATTGACGAGTTGCAACACGATAATAATTTAACTTACTGTGTATAAGTTAATCGATTGTCCTTGTGTCCTTTAAAAGGGTATATGTATGTATACGTATGTCCACGATATCACGGTATGTATGTACTTCGAGAAAGCTGTGATCAATCCCCACCACTTACTGACGCCATTTTGAGGAGTAGTGGCCAGACTCTACCTTTAGGAACACTAGTGGATGACTGTAATACACCGGAGACTGTAATACGATCGAGGAAGAATCAGTTTCTGACATCTCATTACATTCTTTGAACGCTCAAGATCCGGTTGAACCCACTTCCGCTACCAACAAAAAGGCGAACTCTCCCCACACACCTCTGGACAAGAAGGTTACGGCTGCGATTAATAAGCGTCCTCACGATACAGAACAGACAACAGGGGAACCCCCGAGCAAGACATCTAACAATCTGCATCCTTCTCAGGCCTCTCATCCTACGCCAGGTACTATATGTAACTATTCCTCGAAGGACTCCGCCCCCTATATAGTCCTGATACAGAAGTATCTTGACAATGGCTGCGTTCAGCAGACTCAACAGTTTTGCAACCGTTTTATGATTGTTTGCTGAGATAGGACCATTCTTCTAGATCTAAAAGTATGATCCAATTAGCGCGAAGGAAACTTCCAACAGTTGCAAAACAAACGTTCTGCTGAACGCAGCCATCAGCTGCGTTCAGCAGACTCAACAGTTTTGCAACCGTTTTATGATTGTCTGCTGAGATAGGATCATTCTTCTAGATCTAAAAGTATGATCCAATTAGCGCGAAGGAAACTTCCAACAGTTGCAAAACAAACGTTCTGCTGAACGCAGCCATATTGTAGACCCCGCATTATAAGATTTGTTCGCATCGCATGCTCCAACATGTTCCAATATGCTCCTACTATAGCTCTTATTCACTCCAACGCGCTTGAGTGAGTAGGAGCAGAGAAAAGCCTGAGAGTGTGGCCATGCCCGGGATTTAGCTGCAACCTGGAGGTCGATTGTGTATCTCGAAATGAGGTGAAAATTACAAAAGTGAATAAATTCACTAGAATATTCATAATTTAATTGGGCAATAACTAGTGAATTTGCTCATTTTTGTAATTTTCACTTCAAAGTTCGCGAGGCCGACCGCCGCATTTTTGCCAGATTCTTTCATTTTAAGTGAAAACGCGTCGAATGAGCCCAATTTCATCAAAATCAGAGATGAGGCCCGTATTCTAAATAATTACCATTATTTGTATTATTTTGATTAGCAAAAGCATTGATACTTACAAACTTGAATCGCTACATGAACTTTTTTCTATCTTTTTTTTTT
>NW_017257859.1:14971-24139 GCF_001594055.1 Mycetomoellerius zeteki | reverse complement strand
CTACGAAGCTTTTAGGTCGGGTCAGTCGCGCGTTTACACCGAGAAAGTAGACGACCTATTTTAGGTGAGGGCGCTAAAAAATCCGGCCTGAACTACAACAGGTCGGGTCAGGTATAGTAGGTTTACAGCGTGCGGCCTAAATAATGTGACCTAAATTAGGTCGAATTTGGGGTATAGACCGCGGACTAAACGTACGGTGTAAACGTAACCACTGAGCGCGGTGAGCGGTCGTGCTTCTGGATGTACCTGTTGGCAGTGATACAGGTCGAGCCGCGTCTCTGGCGCATGCGCGTCGAACGCAGCGTCAGTATCGTACTCGTTACCAGTAAACGGGAGTTCATTAGTCGCCTAAAATTTGTTATAATTTTTAAGAATTTTTAACAAATTTTACGTAGGCGACTAATGAATTCCCGTTTACTGGTAACGAGTACGATACTGACATTCGACGCGCATGCGCCAGAAACGCGACTCAACCTGCATCACTGCCTGTTGGTTAGTATGACAACTTCCGCCGCGCGGCAAGCATTATCGTGTTCTGTGCGCATGAGCACCAACGAGATACTATTTGTAAGGCGGGGAAAGGGAACTAGGTTAGAACCGCCTTGGGACAACTATGGCCGGTATTCAGATCTTATTTTAAGACCGTCTTAAGTAATAGCTGCGTTCAGCAGACTCAACAGTTTTGCAACCGTTTTATGATTGTCTGCTGAGATAGGTTCTTTTTCCGCACCGTGTAATTTCACCCTAAGGGTGAAATCACACGGTGCGGAATAGAGAATACAATCATTGGCTGCGTTCAGCAGACTCAACAGTTTTGCAACCGTTTTATGATTATCTGCTGAGATAGGACCATTCTTCTAGATCTAAAAGTATGATCCAATTAGCGCGAAGGAAACTTCCAACAGTTGCAAAACAAACGTTCTGCTGAACGCAGCCATCAAATACGAGAGGCAACACGTATATCAAGAGGCACTTTATTCCTGCTCGGTTACACGCGGGACCTCACCGGTTACATGCCGTTCGCTCCCACGCACGCACCGAAAGTCTACCGGTCCGCGCACCGTTCGTCCAATCCCGAGCTCGCTACCTCGAAGCAGCGGTTTTCCGCCAATCGCGACGCAGAAGGACTGCGCGCGCATCGAGAGCGATGGTCAGAACTAAAAGATTACGCTACATAGGCCGTTTCTTACATGTTAAAGACCGTCAACCCTCAGCAAATTTTCAGCGGTATAAGGCTGCGTTCGGAAACATCACCTGAGTGCCCTCGTGTATCATTTTATCTTTATTTAACTTTGGGTGAACAACAAGGATAAAACAATACACGGCGGCACTCGGGTGATGTTTCCGAACGCAACTTAAAAAGGGCCCCATGGGCCCGGAGAAGAACGCCCTAATTGAAGAACGCTAACATTATCGACAATTGATATAAATTGATATAAACTACTATCAACATAAATATTTAGCTAATACATTATTAAATTTATGATTTTTTATAAATGCTCCATAAATAAATATGCATACTTGTAAAGCTATAATATCCTATATATTGTTGAAAAATTACAATTTTTTTTCTGCAATTATCATCTCTGTTGATAATCAAATTTTGATGATACTGAAATCACAATTTTAAAGAAAAATTGAGTATTTTTGAGTATTTTAATGTATATACATCGATAAACACGTCTACTAAACTAATAAATCATAAAAAATTAGTACAATATTATCAGTTTTTTTACTCTTATAGCGAATTCGATTGGACGCACTCAGTGCGCACTGGTGCACATTAAAGCCGTTGTACACGAAATAACGTAAAGATATATTTATAAATAAACATAGAGATCGATTAAATCGTGAAATACTTAATACATTTTATTGTACTATTAGGTAAAATATGTATTTCATAATTCGAAATATTTGCATTTCATTTTTATATTTCAATTAAACTAGTGTACAACGGCTTTAATATGCACCAGTGCGCACTAGTTCTTCCAATCGAATTCGCCATAATTCACTTCAATGGCTGCGTTCAGCAGAACGTTTGTTTTGCAACTGTTGTAAGTTTCCTTCGCGCTAATTGGATCATACTTTTAGATCTAGAAGAATGGTCCTATCTCAGCAGACAATCATAAAACGGTTGCAAAACTGTTGAGTCTGCTGAACGCAGCCAATATTAATATGGACGCGAACTCCCGTAAGGATGTCGGTCTTTAATAGTATCTCATCGGTGGCAGGAGCCATATAGGCCTATGCAGATCTGTCGATGTGTGTGCTTGCGTAGTATGTATGTACATACATATGTACAACTACACACTGCTACACAATCAAACATATATATGACACGTGTCCATATGATAAATCTTATGAAATTGTACGAAATGTGCGTGTCATTACACATACGCCTCTGTAAAACTGATTTTGTCGATTGAATCTCTCGGAGATTGCAGAAAAGACTCGTAATGCAATGAATAAAATATATTTGTTACGATGATTATATTGTTTCGGCTACATACGTATAATCATCGCGATACAACAACGCAAGCGAACAGTCTGATGATCACGTAGTTTTTTTACAAGACGATCTTGTCCGCGGAGCGAAACCTTGTACTCTACTGTTTTGTACAGTTTTGCACCAAGAATAAAGAGGATGCAAATGTACAGATTCGCGGATTTAAGAATGTGATCTTTGTTGTGTTTTGGGGGAGATTTATGGCAATCATGTTAACCATAACAATCTGCAATAATTACGAACCATCTTGCTCCAAAGCTACGTAAACTAATGCGTTGTAATGTAACTGCATGTATTGTTACATGGAGCAAAACTTATGCCGAGAGGAATTCATCCGTATTTGTATATCATATAGTCAATGCTACATGAAGATTCTTTACGATGCAAAAGTGGATGTTATGGCTTGTTATTTTGACGATGCTTGCATTCGTCACAGGACAGCAAGTGGTAGATGTATGTAATATAACTTTTTTTGTTAAAAGAGTTTCTTTAGAGAACTATTTCTTCGTGGTAAACAAATAAAGGAAACAAAAAAGAAAAGAGACAAATATAATCTTTTTAGAGTTAAACTTTTACCTTATATCAAAAAACATATTACATATATGTATTGTGCTTTTAAATTATGGGAGCTGTCATACTGTCATTCTTACGATTAAAATTGAATTGACTTAAACAATATTTATATTAGAATTTTATTATTATATTTATTATCTTTTGTTAGTGTATATTAAATATATTAATTCTATTATTTTTGGCTCGTAGGCCTTCTTAACATATTTCTTTTAATTTTATATTAGAATTTTAACACCGAACTGGTAGCAGAACAAGATGACACTCTCCTTTTATTTTCTACACTTGGTGGATTGCTTGTGGGTGTTGAGCAGAGGTCTGGAAAAATACGATGGCAACAAGATGATGGTAACAATTAGTTATATGCTAGATTACATTAGGAAATTGAATTTTATTGTTTTGTTCATCATATTTATGTATTGGTATGTTTTAGAACCTGTGGTCAAAGTACCCATCAATTTATCGGCAAGTAAAATGTATGTATTAAGTTATATTGTACATTGATGTATTTGTAATAAATGATTATCGATAAGAAATATATAAAATTTTGATTATTAGTGATGTTTCATTTGTTAAATAATAAAATAAAGTGAAATATTTTATATTTTTATTAAAATGTTTGTGATTTCCAGGCCTATATTTCTACCGGATCCCAGAGATGGTTCACTTTATCTCTTTGGCAGAGAATCAGAAGCATTGAAAAAGTTGCCATTTACCATTCCTCAACTAGTCGCCAGTAGTCCATGCAGAAGCAGTGATGGTATTTTATATACTGGCAGAAAAATTGACACATGGTTTAGTATTGATCCAATGACTGGTGAAAAGGAGCAGCTTTTAAGTTTTCATAAAGTGAAAGATACATGTCCTTTGGAAATGCAGAATACTATTTTTGTTGGTCGCACGGAATATAATATTATCATGGTGGATAGCAAGCATAAAGACAGAAAATGGAACGTAACATTCTATGATTATTCCGCTATGCAAATGGGACCCGATGTGATAGAAAATTACGGTAAGCTCTTTATTTTTATAAGACACAACAATACATTTTAGAGATCACTGGATTGTTAGCTATAAAATATTTAATATATATTATATGTATATTATACTGTGTTACACATGTATTATGGTTGTGTTACAAATTTACTGCCATATATAATATTGAAAATGCTATAGTTTACGTTATGTGCACTATAGATTTTCAGTACTGGCAGTCAATTTTGGAACACAGCCTTTAATGTATGATATGTGCGTTATATACATGTTTATACATTATGGTACATTGTGTGCGTGCGTATATATACACTTAGCATGTACACGCGTGTGCGTGAGTGTACTGAGGAAATTTGATTTGATTTCAGATTTAGTGCATTTTACCACAAGTTCTACAGGTCGTGTAGTGACCTTGGACAGTTTAGGTAAGATTCTTTGGAAATTGGACTTGAAAAGTCCGGTGATAGCCATGTATACTGTAACCAAAGATGGATTATTGACAATTCCTTTCACAAGTATTGCCGATTCGTTGTTGGAAAAATTTGCGACAAAGCCGACTGACGTTCAATTGTTGTAAGTTAGATCAATGTTTAAAAAGAAAATAATTTCACGAAAGACAGTTTGGCATAGAATATATGTTTGCAAATTTCATATATAATATGTATAATAGTTAACGATTAAAGTATCTCTCTCTCTCTCTCTCTCTCTCTCTCTCTCTCTCTCTCTCTCTCTCTTTTCTTCTTTAGCCCAACTTTGTATGTTGGACAGCATCGATATGGTCTCTATGCGTTACCATCGCTTGCTGATTTGGACACAACAATTATATCGAATAATGTAGGACACTTATTGCTGGAGGGACCATTGGTAATATCGCATCTTCACGCAGATAATAAAGTACCATTGCCAGGAGATTATGTTTTAATTTCTAATATTGACATAGCCGATGATGGTTATCAAAGCGTTAAACGTACTGAAAATGTCATTACATTAGGTAATGTACACAATTACAATTACATTATATGTATATCATACATATATTGTTGTATATTTTATATCTTTCATAATGTTTGTGATTTACGTAGGTCATTACAAAGTACCCGCGGAATACAAACCACAAAATCAGCTCCTCCAAATAACTGGACGATCTGATCCAATAATTTTGGAGACTTCCACGTTGAATATCACTGGAACTAAGTTATCTGTCGCCGTGCAATCGGATACGTCCAACGATACTGTACAGTCAGAAAATAGTCAGAATTGGCAGAGAATTATATCAAAAATGTACAGCACGACCAAATTTTGGCTCATTCAACAGGAAAACATAGAAGTGAAACTAATCATAAGTGTAATTATATTGACAATTAGCATAATAACTTATATTGTAGTTTGGTTTATATATAAGCAACGTAAGAAACAGCAATTGTCGCAGGTAAGACACTGTATTATAAGATTGGAAAATAACAATGGAATGCAATATATCAGTATTATTAAATTTGAATTAAATTAATGAACTTAAATTAATTGTCAAGTGTTCACACGAAAGCAGTCGTACGTATTCTGGTAAATCAGGCAATTTGGTTGTTATGCCGGAAGAGATTGGCGATGGCTTGGTTAAAGTGGGAAAAATTACATTCGACACGGAACAAGTCCTTGGCAAAGGATGCGAAGGAACATTTGTGTATAAGTATGTAATATTTCTAATTCATAGTGTTTATGGAGAGATTGCTGTATATTTTTTTATCGATAGATATATTTATTTATAAATATTAATCTTAAATTTTAGTTTTGTCTATCAAAAATACACTTTATATATTCTTATTTCTTTGTTTAGAGGTGAATTTGATGGTCGTGCTGTAGCTGTGAAGCGCCTGTTACCAGATTGCTTTACATTTGCGGATCGAGAAGTAGCGCTTTTAAGAGAATCGGACGCTCATGCAAATGTAGTTAGATACTTTTGCACTGAACAAGATCGTATGTTCAGATACATCGCCTTGGAGCTAGCAGAAGCAACTTTGCAGGATTATGTGGCGGGTAAATACAGGGAAAAGATATCTGTGAAAAATATTTTGCATCAGGCCACATCTGGCTTGGCACATCTTCATTTCTTGGATATTGGTAAGTTTAACTAATTTTATCAACGATAAACTTTAACTAATTTTATCAACGATAAACTTTAACTAATTTTATCAACGATAAACTTTATTTTCAACTGTTTATAATTTGAAAACGATGGATTTCTGAATGCGGCTTTTTTTAGCTGATTCCAAATTGACGAATTTATTTACAAAAAATAATACAATGGCCGGTATTTATGTCGGTTCTTATATCAAGGCCCATTTTAACTACATGCCTTGTTTATGCTTCGGTCTTAGCCTTAAAATCCTGAAATTCAGCCAATGGAATACAGGTTTCAGTTAAGACCAAGTAGGACCAATTAAGACTGGCAGCCCTATTGGCTGAATTTTAGGATTTTAGGGTTAAGACCGAAGTATAAACCAAGCATTCATTCTAAGATGACATAAATCAGTCAGAACTGATTGGTATTCATGGTCGGTTCTTATTTCAAGATCGTCTCAGGTAATGTCTTAAGGTGCTAACACTCTGCTTTGGAGTCGGTAT
Source organism: Mycetomoellerius zeteki (assembly GCF_001594055.1). NCBI lineage: Eukaryota > Metazoa > Arthropoda > Insecta > Hymenoptera > Formicidae > Mycetomoellerius > Mycetomoellerius zeteki. The sequence goes on along the minus strand of NW_017257859.1, from coordinate 17,451 downwards.
TTATAGTCGCGTGATTCTTATATTTAAGATTGTCTTAAGTACAGTCTTAAGATGTCACAAACAAATCAGAATGTCGCACGCGTATTAGTGTCTTATTACTTAAAATGGTCTTGAAATAAGAACGGACTATTTCCGTTCCTGCAGGCCATATACCGGTTTGGGATTGGCTTGTAATATCCTAAAACTGTACTCAAGACGGTTTTAAATATAAGATCCGACTGTGAATACCGGTTATAGAGCTGTATTAGTAGTCTTGAGACATTACTTAAAACAATTTTAAGATAAGAACTATGAATACCGGCCGATAACTTTAAAATATCTTGTATAATAAATTCATCTTTAATTTTGTTTCATTTTTTTTGTTGGAAAGAGTTAATTTGTTTTAAAAATTTTTGCATATGTAGTTCATCGAGACATTAAACCTCACAATGTCTTGCTCTCTGTCCCTGGACCTCGTGGAGAGGTACGCGCTATGATATCAGATTTTGGATTGTGTAAAAAACTCCAGCTCGGTCGCGTATCATTTTCACGGAGATCCGGAATCACTGGAACCGATGGCTGGATTGCACCAGAGATGCTAAATGGAGAAAGGACGACATGTGCGGTCGACATTTTCTCGCTTGGTTGCGTTTTTTATTATGTTCTCTCTGGTGGTAAGCATCCTTTTGGTGATCCATTACGAAGGCAAGCTAATATCCTCTGTAAGTAACAATTGAAGTAAAATTTCCAATTGCATGTACTTTTCTTTGGTTCATTTATGTTATTTCTTATGTTATTTCTTACATAGTAACCGTTCGATATATTCTATAAATCAAGCCGAGAGAATGCAATAACAAATATACAGAAATGATAATAATTCTACAGATTATTGTTATAATTGAATATACATTTAGTCATTTGTTCAATTATATCATCGTTGTGAAACTACTGCATGAAATGTCAATTATATTATAATAATTGTTTGTTATAAGTATATTTATTGTATTTGTTTCTGTTATTTATAGGTGGTGAGAGCAATCTAACAGCGCTCCAGGAAGTGTCTTCGAGTGACAGAGAATTAGCTTTGTTGCTTATCAAGGCAATGATATGCAATAATCCTGCTGGTAGACCGCCAGCTTCAGCAATTTGTAATTATCCAATTTTCTGGAATTTAGCAGAGATTCTGGGTTTCTTTCAGGTACAAAATACAATTTACAATAGCATTTTTCAAATCTGTTTCTTATTTGCGCTTTTGAGAGAAAAAAGAAAGAACATACAGTTTAAAATTCATTTTCGAGTTATATCTTATAAAAAATTTAAGATTCTCCTGATAACTACTTTAGATTATGATAGACGAGAAATCATGTGAATCTTTCCTTCATTTTGTCACTATTGCAATTTATGCAACAGGATATTAGCGACCGAGTGGAAAAAGATCATTCCGACAGTCCGGCTTTAATAGCATTGGAAACTTATGGTGAGCGTGTAACGGGAGACGATTGGAGATTGTATATAGATTTCGAAGTTGCAACAGATTTGCGCAAATATAGGAGTTATCGAGGCGAGAGCGTAAGAGATCTACTCAGGGCTCTACGGAACAAGGTTAGTGAGAACGCTAGTATCTGAAGACATGGTAGTCTCGGCGCTAAGGTCCAATGTCCACGATGCTAGAAATCGGTCCGAGTTCTCAGATCAAGAAATGTGTAGCCAATCAGCTTACAGTTTCTACGGAAAACCAGCAAGTTGATTGGCTACACATTTCTTGATCCGAGAACTCGGACCGAGTTTTAGCATTGTGGACATTGGGCTTAAGACAAGCGCAGCGTCATCGCGCGAGACACTGCCGTGCTCCTTTACGCAATAGATATAACAAGACTATAACACAAACGTTCCGTGTTATCATGTGTTTAGTTATATTAATGTTAAAGGGGGGAGCCATAAATTACTATCTTTTACTTTTTTGCTTTCTTTTTTTTCAATGTTTAGTTTAAATTCGCTGAAATTCTGGTATATTATACATATATGCAGAATAATAATCAGAATGTTATTAAAATTATTAATTTTTTTCAAATATGATAAAGAACGCCATGAACGGTCAAAGTTAGATGTTTCGTATAATACATTATATATTCTTTGAAACGTCTAACTTTGACTGTTCATGGCGTTCTTTATCGTATTTGATGTATTCATACATACGGTCGTGCTTAAAATTCTTATAATTATTAATTTTTATTATTTATGAGAAGAAATTACGAAATTTATAGGATTTTATATATACAGGGTGTTTTAAAAAAACGGATCGAAACACAATGGGGACGTAGATTGGATCAAGGGGAACAAAATAGTTTTGTACCATTTTGCATTTTGCAGTTGACGCAATATTTAACGAGATATTAACGTTTAAAGATAGGCGAATACAAACGTCCGATCAGCCCACTCATGTACTGCTGCCGGCAGGACGGCCTACCGTCCCCACCGATCGCATGACGCGCCGGCCGAGC